>NC_061112.1:6769858-6820820 GCF_002878395.1 Capsicum annuum | reverse complement strand
CCCCCCCCCCCCCCCCCCACCTCGGTCTCCAGCCAGCCGCCGCTCGGTCTCCAGCTGCCGATTCGGTCTCCAACAGCCGAAGCTCGGTCTCCAGCCGCAGCTCCGCCTGCACCCGCCGCTCGGTCGCCAGCAGCCGCAGCACCCAAACGACGACCAGTTCCCTCGGTCTCCAGCAGCCGCAACTCCATCTCAGCACCGAAATCCCCCGGAACCCGGTCAACGCTGGGCTTTGGTTTCCGGCTTGGTTTACAAGCGTAACCCGGTGACTTCTAACCTTTGTTATTTCATTCTTCGTATTATGCTAGTAGCAGCCCCTGTACCTTGACTTGCGTTGGATTTGTTGATATTGTCTGTTGTCTGTTGTTGCTGTTGTTGTGGTCGTTTCTTGCACTGCTTTGGATTGGGTTATCGGCTTGGGAATCTGTTTTTGGGGCTGTGGGTGTTGAGTCCAGTGGTGTTTGCTCTCTAGTTGAGTTTAGTTTTGTTCCTGGATTATTCCTTTGAATTTGTGTGAGCCTTGTATTTCTTGCTGCTGCTTTGCTACTACCATCGTTTATATCTTTATATTTTCTTATACTTTCGTGTAGTTGTGGCTGTGGGCGGTAATGGTTGGATAGGGTCATGTCCGAGGGGGTTGGGGCGTGGGGTCGTGGTGGGGGCGAGCGATGAGGAAAGGGCGGGAGTGGGAGGGAGGCCAAGGTTTGGCCGCGGGGGGGGGTAGTGGAGGGCGTGTGGATAGTGATGGTAGGCTGAGGGTTGGGTCTTGGAATATAGGAACCCTTCAGGGTAAGTCCATTGAGCTTGTGAAGATTCTTAGGAAGAGGAGGATCAATATTGCGTGTGTTCAAGAGACCAAGTGGGTAGGGTCTAAGGCTAGGGAGGTGGATGGTTACAAGCTGTGGTACTCTGGGAGCGAGAGGCGTAGGAATGGAGTTGGCATCTTAGTAGATGAAGAGCTTAGAGGTCAGGTAGTAGAGGTGAAGAGGATCAACGATAGGTTGATGACTATTAAGTTGGTCATTCGGGGGTTTACCCTGTACGTGTGTAGTGCATATGCACTGCAAGTGGGATCGGAGGGGGAGGAGAAGATGCGGTTTTGGGAGGCATTGGAGGAGGTGGTGAGAGGCGTGCCTAGCTCGGAGAAGATTGTTGTAGCAGGAGATTTCAACGGGCACATCGGGGCGTTACCGGGAGGCTTTGGTGATGTGCATGGTGGTTTTGGTTTTGGGGAGAGAAATGAAGAGGGGGCACTCTATTGGAGTTTGCGAGGTCCTTTGGGCTGGTGGTGGTGAACTCGGGCTTTTCGAAGAAGGACGATTACCTGATCACCTTTTGAAGCGCGATAGCCAGGACCCAGATTGACTTTTTGTTGCTTAGGAAAGGGGATAGGGCGTTGTGTAAGGACTGTAAGGTCATCCCGAATGAGAATCTTTCGACCCAGCATAGGCTCTTGGTTATGGATTTCGGTATAAAGAAGAATAAAAAGAGGAGGAGTAAGGAGTGTAGACCTAGAATTAAGTGGGGCGGCTTGACGCCAGTGAATGCGTTGGAGATAGGGGAGAAGTTGGCGGGAATGGGGGTGTGGGAGTGTAGGGGGGACGTGGATAGTATGTGGGATAGGGCGGCTAGGTGCATCAGGGAGAATGCAAGTGAGGTGTTGGGTGTTTCTAGGGGCCGGGCCGGGCATCATCGGGGGGATTGGTGGTGGAATGAAGAGGTGGAGAAGAAAGTGAGGACCAAGAAAGGGGCGTATGCTAAATTGGTTGAGAGTAAGGACGAAGAAGAGAAGCGGGTAAATAGGAAAGAGTACAAGCTAGCTAGGAAGGAGGCTAAGTCAGCAGTCACGGCAGCTAAGACGGCCGCTTTTGAGAGCTTGTACGTAGGGTTACAGGGGAAAGAAGGGGAGAAAAAGTTGTTTAGACTCGCTAAGGCTAGGGAGAGGAAGGATCGTGACCTCGATCAGGTGAGGTGCATTAAGGGGGAGGAGGTAGAGTGTTGGTGGAGGACGGCCACATTAAGAATAGATGGCAGTCGTACTTTCATAGGCTCTTGAATGACGAAGGGGATAGAGCTATTGTGTTAGGGGAACTGGAGCACTCAAAGGAGTGTCGGGATTTTAGCTACTGTAGATGTTTTAACGTAGAAGAGGTTAGAGAGGCTGTTCGCAGGATGCGAAGGGGTAGGGCGACGGGGCCGGACGAGATACCGGTGGAGTTTTGGAAGTTCGTTGGAGAGGCTGGTGTAAGGTGGTTGACTGGATTGTTTAATGAAATCTTCAAGACGGCAAAGATGCCCGAGGCTTGGAGGTGGAGTACCATGATCCCTCTCTATAAGAATAAGGGTGACATCCAGAGTTGCAATAACTATAGGGGGATTAAGTTATTGAGTCACTCTATGAAGATTTGGGAGAGAGTGGTCGAGGTGAGGCTGAGACGGATAGTGTCTATTTCGGAAAACCAGTTTGGATTTATGCCTGGCCGCTCGACGACGGAGGCAATTCACCTGGTGCGGAGGTTGGTGGAACAGTATTGGGAAAGGAAGAAGAACCTGCACATGGTATTTATGGACCTGGAGAAGGCTTATGACAAAGTCCCCAGGGAGGTGCTTTGGAGATGCTTGGAGGTGAGTGGAGTACCGCTGGCATATATCAGAGCAATTAAGGATATGTATGATGGAGCGAAAACTCAGGTGAGGACGGCGGGAGGAGACTCAGAGCGTTTCACTGTCTTGACAGGATTGCATCAGGGATCTACTCTTAGTCCCTTTTTGTTTGCGTTGGTGATGGATGTGTTGACGCGGCGTATTCAAGGGGAGGTGCCTTGGTGTATGCTTTTTGCAGACGATGTAGTTCTGATAGATGAGACTCGAGGGGGTGTGAATGACAAATTAGAGGTGTGGAGGCAAACTCTTGAGTCTAAAGGGTTCAGGGTGAGCAGAAGCAAGACAGAGTATGTGGAATGCAAGTTTAATGACGTGAGGCGGGAGAATGAGGTAGTAGTGAAGCTGGAATCACAGGAGGTATGTAAGAGGGATAGTTTCAAGTATCTCGGGTCCGTGATCCAGAGTAACGGTGAGATTGACGAGGATGTCTCGCACCGTATTGGGGCGGGATGGATGAAGTGGAAGCTCGCGTCGGGGGTGTTGTGTGATAAGAAGGTGCCGCCCAAGCTGAAAGGCAAATTCTACAGGGTCGTAGTCCGTCCGGCCATGTTGTATGGAGCGGAGTGTTGGCCAGTTAAGAACTCCCACATCCAAAAAATGAAGGTGGCAGAAATGCGGATGTTGCGCTGGATGTGGGCTGACTAGAGGAGATAGAGTTCGGAATGAGACTATCCGGGAGAAGGTTGGTGTGACTCCAGTGGAGTGCAAGATGCGGGAAGTCCGATTGAGATGGTTCGGATACGTGAAGAGGAGGGGCATGGATGCCCCGGTTCGTAGGTGTGAGAGGCTAGCGTTGGATGGTTTTAGGCGGGGTAGGGGTAGGCCGAAGAAGTACTGGGGTGAGGTGATTAGGCAGGACATGGAGCAGTTACAGCTCACCGAGGACATGACCCTAGATAGGAAGGCCTGGAGGACGCGAATTAGGGCAGAAGACTAGGGCCGGTTTGGGTCGCTAGTATAGGGAATTACTTGGTGGGGGTTTTATTCTTGTTATGATTCCGTGTTCCATGTTTTATTACTAATCTGTGTGCTTTCCTCTATTTTCTAATACTTATGGGTGCCGTATTTATGTTATGTAATCTAATTCTGTGCTGTACTATGAGTTTGTGTGGTATCTCGTGACTTGAGCCGGGAGTCTATCGGAAACAGCCTTTTTACTTCTTTAGAGGTAGAGGTATGGACTGCGTACATCTTACCCCCCCAGACCCCACTAGGTGGGAATACACTGGGTTTGTTGTTGTAATGTTTGGTTTGGTGTATCAAAAATAACATGAGGTGCATATTTTTTTTTAAAATATTTGTTTCCAACATACCCTCCACAAATATGGTGAAAAAGATGTGGAAAAAGGTTTTAAGGGGCAATTGTGTCTCTAATCATGCCAATGTTGCCGCACCCATGTCGGATCCTTCAAAAATATTGACCATGAAAGATTTAACGAAATTTAACCAAGTAGTTTAACTAAACAAGGTAGTAATGCAATGGATATTGTAGTACTAGGGTAGCTTAGCTAAATGCAAGCAAATTAGTACCAAACAAGGTAATAGTAGTACACAAGTCTAATGCGTGCATTTTTTTTTAAATACACTCTACCAAACGATCCCTTAACGTTTGCCTGGATTGGATGTAAATGCTTTTGGGATACTATTTTTAGCTTACATACCAAACACAGAAAATAAGTACGAAAATTACTTATTTTCCAAAATAACATTTTCCGTCATACCAAGAACACCCTATATCCTAATAAAATGGATAAACCACGAGAGGATAATGGATAACAAGCAATGACAATTGATGATCCAGGATGCTGCAGTTGCAGTTTCCATGACTTCAGGAATGCAGATGAATTAAGGACCTCTCTCTTCTTAGAAAATTGTTGTAGTACTAGGGTGCTACTAACTGGAGTGTGTATCATAGGCATAAAATATGTGGGAATGCTACTAAAATTTGGCACGACAGTGATTGCCTTTAGTTGTTCATGAGAGACGGTTAACCTTGGCTTTTCAATTGGAGCCTGATACAACATAACGCCTCATCGGATCTCTTCTTGTTGAACATAGGAGTCAAATATAGGAGCATGCTTCCTTAAGAGAAGAAAAAGGAACTTTGCCCTAATATAATCATAGTCTTGGTTCAAACCAGACAGAAAATTATAATTTTTTTCCTTTTCAATCAATTGTTGAAAGGGAATTGCATCATCAGTATGTTCGTTTGGAGATCCTGGTAATAGTCAATCTCCTGCCATAACCCACTTAACTTGAAACTATTATCACTGAGAGTCAACACACCTTGCTTGTTGACATAAATTTTATTTCGAATATCAAAGATCTTGGCATCATTATTGAATTTCAGATCTTTTCAGCAGTATCAAGAAATAGATATTTCTTAGAGATTCGGGGATGCAGAGTATTCAAAAATCATATCATAACAACAGAATTATTAAATCTCGTTGACCATTGTTAGTATCAGTCACAACAGGTGCTTTCTTTTCTCCAGGAAATTAACAAAGTAGTCTTTTAGATTTAATGAAAAGCAAACATGATTTTGACCATGAAAGCTACATATCATCCCCATCCTTTTACAACACTGATTTATGAGACATTATTATCTACTGCCTTTGTGTCCCCATAGTTTAAACAGGACTCTGGATCAGAAAATGGACTTCCCTCGAGCTTAGAAGGAACTTATCTTCAAATCAGTCCGTCAGAGAAAAAGAAAAGGTTGGAAAAAATTCGCTGGACTGTCTCACCAGAAAACCAGGTCTTCTCTGATGGAACCCTAGCTCCGGTGATAAAAAAAAACCTGAAACATGGTGGGTAGGCTTGGAATTGACAGGCAACCCATGCAAGAAAGAATCTAAAATTTTTGTTGAAAGTAGCCTCACGCATCGGCACATGATGGTTACGCATTGTGGGAGCCAAACCTTCTGGTGGTACGTGACAGCATGTCTGGTGTCATTTCAGTTACAGGCAACTGAGGTTTGGTCGGCGTCGACAGCTGGAACCTATGGTGGTATTAGATTTTTTAGACATCGAGAAAAGAGAGTTTGAGCTGCGGATCACTTCAAGGAAGGAGAAAATTCTACCTTTTGTTTGAAAAAAAAGGAATCCTAATGCTGCAATGGAGAAAAGCTCAACGCAAACGGCAACAATGATTCTGATGCCATGTAGAATTTGAGAAAGAAGAAAAGGCTTCTTTTATATTTTAGTATATCTTTACAGCCCACGAGAAGGAGTTTTATACAAGTTAATCCTAACTAATTAAGGAAATGTAATTAATTACAATAAAATGAGATATTAAATGGCTATAATGAACTTAGGAAAAGCAAAAATAAAGTCCCCTAAAATCCTTCTAATTATTCAACACATTTGACATAGATAAAAGATAAAGTTCAAAAAAGGATGGGGGAGTTAAGGGGTACTCATGTGCATGGAGCAGTGGTGAATCTAGAATTTTTTTTCAGGGGGTTCGAAAAATAAAAATATAAATGTGTGAATAAGCCAACAAAATACAATTTCAAGTAAAAAGAAAAAATGGTCTTGAGTTTTTTAATTTTAGAAAAAGGAAAAAGGGTTTTAAGTTTTTGTGTTTTAATTTATTTTGACATTTTTTTTCAAATAGCAACATCTAGCTTTTTTTAATAATAATAACAGTTGTACAAGACAAGTAGACAACACAGTGAATTAATAAAAAAAATGTTAGTCTCAATAAGCAGCACAAGAAGTGTAGCCAGTACCACTAGGCTATCTAACATCCTTGATTTTCATGGTTCAAATTTAATATATGTACATAAATATAGATTTTCTACCTTATATATATAACATAATTTTTTATCGAGGGGGTTCGGGTAAACCCCCTGGCAAACCACGTAGGTTCGCCCCTGGCATGGAGGAGCTGCCAAAATCTTAGAGTTTGTAGGAGTAAGATAATTCTATGTTTCAGTTATTTAGATTTACTCGACGTTTTGTTTTTCTTTTTATTAATAGTATTAATCCTAAAAGTTACAAGTTATCGAAATGGGATGCTAAATAATTTTTTTGGGGAGTTTGATGGTCTGGTGGACCCTTGTACTTGTTCTGATTTGTAAAGTAGACACTTCTACTTACCTTTTTGTCATCTGAACTCTTAAACCCATCAAAACATAATATTTTAAACTTTTTTTTTTGCAAATGTGGCATTAAATTGATGATCTGGAAAAACACGTGTTTCTAGAATTTTGAAGTCAAAATTTTTGCCTTTAAAATATTTTTCTAAAATAATTTAAATTTAAAAAAAATCCCAACTTCTTTTTCTTCTTCATTGACCCCTCGCACCATCCATTCCCCACCCCTTTCCCCCGTCCCCCACCCTCACCTAGCACTACCACAACCAGTCAGCCCTTAGCTTCCCCCACCCCCACCCCTCATTCACATCTTCTTTACCTATTTTACCTGTCAAACACCCACACACACTCTTTTTTTCCTCCATTTCCATTGACAAAAACCTCTCTCAACAAATTTTGTGTTTAAAGAACAACACAAAAAATTAGGCATCAACTATATTATACAAGAGCAATTTCACAATGGGGTCAATTTTGGGGGAGACAAAATCACCATAAATCAATTTCAATGCATCCCTCAATGTCAACCAAAATTATACATACCATATTTAAACTTTTTCATGGACAAATATTAAAAAATAAACCAAGAAACTGTACCAATGAAAATTATGATTTGACAAAGGAATCTATTAACGGACAACATAAGGAGACTCTAATTTCGGCAAGTGTGTGTGTAAGAGACTGATTATGATGGAGAAATTATGCAAATGGTGGTGTGTGAGAAAGGTTGTGAGGGATGGAAATAATGGACCTAAAAGTTAAAGGCGGGGGTGGGGGTGGTGAGTTTTTTAAAATATTATTTATATTTTATATATCCTCTAAATATTTCATTTCCTACATGTCATTTAAAAATGACATGGCATGCCACATGTGATCGATTGTATTACACTCATATTAATTGGATGAAAAAAGAGTTTAAAATATTATGTTTTGATGGTAAATGGCTTAAAATATTTTGTTTTGACGGGCTTAAGGGTTCAGATGACAAAAAGGTAAGTAGAAGCGTCTACTTTACAAACCAGGACAAGTACAAGTGTCCACCAGACCACTTTGCCTAAACTTTCTGTTCTTTGATCCTTTGTGGTTAATATCATTATTGTGGTTTAGACTTGTAAAAAAAATATTAGTTTTGTGGTTTAGGATTTTAGGTTTTGTTAATATAAAACCTTCCATTGAGCAAATATGAAATCTATAAGATTTTATATTCCTTACATTTGTTGTTCATATCAAAATATTCAAGTACATGATAAGCACATATTTATTGGTATTTGTTGTTAATATACTTTATCATGTGGTTGGAATCAAGCTGAAAATTAATGGTGACAATTTTATTTTGACTAAAGCAATGCTTTGTCATCTTTTAAAGAAAGCATAGTAGATGAATGTCTAAAGAGAATGTGGTAAATGGATTATTTTTTTTAATAAAATAAATTGAAACTAGTGATTTTGTTTAAGGGGGGTAAGAATTTCAGATCAATCTCTATGTTATTGAGTTTGAGAAGGACGCTAAACCTTATTGATAGTTCGTAAGAGTCCACCACTATAACTGAGACCTGATGATTAGTACCAGGTCCCTCTAGGAGGATATGAAGGAACAATCAAGAACGCAATGAAAGCAACAGTAAAGTAAATAGCAAGGGATGTTTACGTGGAAACCTTGCTCAAGGGAGTAAAACTGCAACCTACTCCAGTAGGATTTTACCAACAACCTTCACTAAAAATCCGAGCAACCATCAATGATTACAACCTAGGAATTAACCTCCTAATTCCTACAACCTTGCAATAACTCTATTGCAACACACCCTCACAATACCTCTTATGAGCTCTCCATCAGCTACCTATAGCTACAAAACAACTCAAATCTGAACAAACAAGGCCAAACAAACTACTCACTGAAATATCTAGAATGAGACGTGAGTTTAATTGTAAGACCTAAACAAAACCTCAACAACCTAGAAACAAGAGAACATATATCAATATGAGCAATTAAGTCTTGCAATATCGAGTGAGGCATTTGCTTGAGGAAATTTCTTTTAAATTTGTGCAAAAGCTTGAGCTTCTCTCCTTTAGGATGATGTGTATATATGGTGAGCATTAGGAGAGCAGCTTCCTCATTGGTGGATGATGGCAAGGACCACTGAAAATTCGTTACACTAACGTGCTGACATTGTCCAGAAAAGTACTAGATAGCTGACACATAAGACAAATGCGTGCAACTGCAAAACTGAACACTGGGAGACCAGTTCATGTAACTAGTTCTTCCACTAGGTTAGGCAAACAGTTGAACATGAATAACAATCGGACATGCAGGGACCAGGTTCCAGTAATGAAGTTTGTCAATCATCAAAACATGAACATAATAAGAACAAGGCTGGAACTTAACACTTAATTAATATTTTCAGACTTTTTTTTAATAAGAATCAGGTTACTTAAATAAAAACAAGAAATGACGCGGAAGCGAAAATATGAAGATTAAAAGATAGAAATTTCAAGATTTGCGAAATTCAAGAATATAACCCCCAAATATCAAAATTGAGTGTTGAGAATCCTAATTGATCTTAGTATTAAAAAATTAGTAGATTAAAGCTAATTGAGTATTGTTTGTTTTTATTTTTTGTTTGTTATACTGTTATCTGTCCTAAGCCATGAGTCTAGCAAAAACAACCTCTCTACTTTATCTGAGATATTGATATGGACTGCATACACTATACCCTACCCAGATCCCATTGTGGGAATACACTGGGTATGTTGTTGTTGTGTGATACTAATACAATTAATTCAAGAACTTAGATAACAAAGTGATCTAGACTGTTAGTTTGAAGAAATTAGAGACAACAATTAGTACAATACTAATTACTTCTTTAATTTACTTTAATAGAAATCAAAAATATCAAAGTTACGAATTAATCTTACCTAATAAAAAATGTTTGTTTAAGGCTGCAAGATAAATCCATAGTCACCACACAAAGTGTAAAAGAAGAGAAATCTTACAAATAATATTACTCCCTCCATTTCGAGCAGAATGGCCTAATTTGACTTGGCACGGAGTTTAAGAAATTAAAGAAGACTTTTGAATTTTGTGGTCATAAATTAAAGTTTTGTCAAATTTGCCAAAATGTCCTTTAATCTTATGGTCTTAAACATACCAAGTAGAAAATTGAAATTAAAGTATTTTCAAAAAAGGATAGAGGTCATTCTTTGTTAAACGGAATGGATGCTACCTACAATTTCTATAGAAGGGAACGCTACATTGTGAATGGATGCTACCTATGTCAGAAAGCAGCAGAAAGCAACAAACATATTTTTTTGCATTGTACTGTTACAGCAAGTCTGTGGAACATGTTTTACTCGCTTTTTGGACTTAGTTGGAGTATTTGAAAGGAACGTAATAGAAAATGTTTTGATGGTCTATCAACGCCTTTTACATTCCCTCAAAGTTGAATGCCTCATGTGTCTGTATAGTTGGTCAAGATGTCCTCTGTAGATTCCCTAAATAGTTTCTTGAATTTTGTTAGCTCCTTAGCTTTAGCATAATTGTACCAGAGCTAGCAAACCCAACTATTTTTGCTCCTACTTTTGTAACTAATTTGCATCTTCTTGATGACTTTAATGAAACATTTACTTGAAAAAAAAAAATAAAAAGTAAAGTAGGTCATTCTTCTTGAAACGGGGAGAGTAATAATAATCTTTTTTTCTAAAGAAACAAAATCCATCCCTATATATGAGGGAAACCTATGCGAAATAGCATGAATTCGGATCCTACTTTTACGGAAATAATATATAATAAAATCTAATTAGGAAACTTTAAACTAGAAAAACATGTAAAAATAACTTCTCCCCTAATAAATAAGGAAAAATAAACACACCCCTCACACACACCTAAACTTGCACTTAATTGATGTGAATCAGCCCCTTTGGGAAGAATTTTGATCCCCACGGGGCTTAATCTTAAGCTCTTTGTTGGGCTCCTCTTGGGCCTCCATACGGCATGCAAAAACAGCTCTTTTGGGTTCTCCAGTCTTCCTTCTCTTGGGCGTGGTCTACCATGAAATACGTATAACACATATCTCACTCCTTGCCATAATTCTTGGGCTCATTTTTGGGTTCTTTTTCCATGATAAGCATCTTTTTAATTTTTAATTGAAGCCTTTCAACCTTTAATGGAAGTATACCACTGTGGATGCCATCACTTCTGTATGATGAAAAATTGACATTACTATTTAAAGGAATTCCAAGAGTGAGCTAACTAATATGTCAATCAACAAGGCTTTGGTGTTTCTTATATAACAACAACATACCCAGTGTATCCCACAAAGTGGGCTCTGGGGAAGGTAAAGTGTGCGCTGTCCATACCACTATCTCAGATGAAGTAGAGAGGTTGTTTCCGATAGACCTCCGGCTACTTTGGTGTTTCTTATGAAGTATGCATAGTGAGAATCTCACTTGTGACTTCCATCTATTCAGTTAGTCTCGTCATTTCTTCCTCCCTCAGGTTTCCAGCAAACACAAGGGCAAAGTGGTGCACGACAAGCAGCTTTTGGTGTTCCAAGGAGGCCTCCACGTCCAGTGCCCATTCCCCAGCCTGAAGAAGCTGTACAGCCTAGTAAACAGAAGCCTACAGTTCCAGTATTGGAGAAGCATCTGATTGACCAACTTAGCACAGAGGAGCAGGATTCCTTGAACACAAAGTTCCAGGAAGCAACTGATGCAGAGAAGAAGGTTGGCTATAAATGTTCTTTCAAATGTTTTTACTGCTCGCCTTTATTTGTCTCAAACCCCTTTCTTCTCTTTTTTCCAATGATTACTGCCTGAATTATGAATGAACCAGTGAGAAAAACAATGGTATTTGGGATGGATCTTTTTCACTAGGTAATATAGTAGTCATTTTGTCGAATCTCGTATCAAATGTATACTTATTGATGTGTGTAATCTGTAACATACAGAGATGTGATATGATGTAGTTTTTACCTTGCAATTAATTAATAGCGAACATGATTCACATATGATCATACTTGGGGAAATCTTCCAAGGGATTGTCTGGTGTCTTCCATGTTCTTTTGTTTCAGCATTTGTTTGTATTTTACTTCTTTTGTGCATCTGATGTATTGAAAGGCCATCGAGTAATTCTGATTAGGAATTGAAAGAGAAAGGTCATTTATTGGTGAAGCAAAACTGTGACTTTGCTGAGCAACACATTTGTACTTTCTTTAGATTTTGAAAAATACATGCTACTGGCATGGTGTCTGGTCCATCATAGTTTAAGGGAAAAGACATCGTTTCCACCCCAAACTTTACCTGAAAAGTCTAGGTCATACCTAAACTATACTAGTAACCTATTACACACCTAAACTATAAAAAAATGATACTTTTTACCCCTTAGATATGACGTGGAAAAAACACAATTATTTAAATTAAATATAGCGTGTCTGGTAGTAAAATTAACGCCAAAAAAAAAAAATTCCTCCCCACCCCCAAACCACGTTTTCTTCATCACCCCCACCCCCAAACCATCTTCTTCTTAATCACCCCCACCCCCAAACTCCAACCCCACCCCCAAACCATCTTCTTCTTCATCACCCCCACCCCCAAACTCCAACCCCACCCCAACTAACACATCTTCTTCATCACCCCCACCCCCAAATAACATAATCTCTTCACATTCCATCCTCCATCTTCATCGAATCAATGTCAATTTCACAATGAACAAAATCAAATTGTATTTGATTTTAAACGGGCAAAATCAAATTTTATAAAAAAAAGAAAAAATACAAAAACTAAAATCGGAATTCAAATTGAATTTGTTGTTTTCAATTCTTCGGCTTTCCAACGAACTCTAACGGTGATGAATATCGAAGGATAGGTCGAGAATTCTGTAGCAAGGACGTTTTCCGGTGAGTTCTCGTCGGAAAAGTCGGATTCACCATCTGATTTCTCCTCTATCTGTTAACTATTAATCCATCCAAAAATGGAGCTTGCCACCACATTAGTTTTTTTTAAAAAAAATTATAGCTGAAAAACAAATAGAAAAAGTAAGGAAATGTCGTTGGTCATTATACTGAAGCATAGAGGCCAACAGTCGAGTGGCCATTTTCTGAAATAATAATGGCAGGTTGGCCATTTAAGTAAAAAAAAGAAAAAGTGGTATGTGTGTGTGCATATGTTTAAATTTAAAAAAATTATGAAAATAATAAATTTATTATTTTTTTCGTATTATACTGACGTGGCAGGCGCGTGTGCAACACCACACCACATGCAAGTGGTATAATGCTTTACAGGGTGTAAAAAATATCACTTTTTTATAGTTTAGGTGTGTAATAGATCACTAGTATAGTTTAGGTGTGACCTAGACTTTTCAGGTATAGTTTGGGGTGGAAACGATGTTTTTTCCCCATAATTTAATAAGCAGTAGCTTTTTTAGATACTTTTCACATGCTCATGATATCTGGACTTTGTGGAACTGCAAATGGTACTTAATGCTATGACGACATTGGTAATGAAATTCCCTTCTTTACCATTTATTATCTGCTGCTATTAAGGGTCAGTGCTGATCTCATTTTTGGCTTAAAAGAAGTTGATTTTAACTTGATGTTTACGAATCATTTCATTTGTCAGTTAAATCTTGATTTTCAAATTACCAATTCTCAAAAAAAAAAAAAAATACTTGATTTTTTGGTGAGTACTACTAAAATCCAATAGTAATTGACATATATTCCTTTGTCTCTTATGCTATGATGCCAATCGCAGGTCATGGAGCTAGAGAAGGAAATTTTAGATGCCAAAGAAAAAACTCAGTTCTACCATGCAAAGATGCAAGAAATAGTGAGTATTTTGATCATTACATACCTAAAGTTCTCTCAGTTTTACTCAGATATCTATCAATGTTTCGAAGTAGGAATGTAAGTCCTGAAATTGGGCCCTCCACTCCATTCCCCTTGAGAGATAGAGAAGGCGCTATTCCCATGGTTGAATTTCCTGGTTATGTACTACAGATTGTGTCTTGATAAAAAAGTACTATAGATTGTGTTTGTTTTGTATAATTTGTTGGCTCATTACTGTCCAAATAAGTGACATACAAAAAGCTACATAGCAACCGATTTTGTCTGTCCTAGCAATAACTCAATTTCTATCTTTTGATGACTTTTCATGTCCGCTTGGATTCTTGAAAAAGTGATACAGAATGGAATTTGAGAGGAAACTAAGCTACAAACTAAGCTAAGCTAAAGCTATTCTAGATAGAGCTAAAAGATAGATTTTCATTGATAATCTCCAAATGAGTACATACAGGATATTTATAATGTAAAAGAGAACCCTAGGCGAATAGAAATGACAATATTATCCGAATAACCTAACTTAGTGTCCGAGAGAAATAGAAATAGTAAATTGGGACTAAACTGTAAATGATGAAAATTATGTAAATATGCTGCTTCTAGGCTCGCATGGTCCGATCTGCAACATTCCTTCCCCCTTAAAAGAAACCTTGTCCTCAAGTTTAAAAACATGAAAGGCATAATGCATGTCTTCCCGAATTCAGTTGAACTCCAACGAACACCCTTGAGTTTAATCTTCCAAAATTCATGCATAACAAGGTCACAAGCACTACCCTATTTTCCTGATGCCTTTCCAATCATAGAGATAACAAATGACTTGTGTTTAGGTTCTATAGCATCACTTTCACCAAGAATTGCAAAAGTTGATCCATTTTCCAGACCATGCATCTTCATCATCATTAGTAACTTTCATTTCTTCTCACCTCCAAGACCATGTAGAATGAACCATGTAAAAGAGACAATATTGAAAACTAAAAGTTCAACAATTAGCCCACATCAGTTAGAGCTCGTGTATAATGACAACACTTGTAACTCATGGTTGTTGTTAACATATAAGTATGAAATTTCGCCGATAATAGTTGCATATCTGCTCCAATGGAAAATGCATGTTCTCTACACAATTCTGCCCAACTTTGAAGTAAACAATCCATCGTATATACTAACACCTTTCGGTAACCTTTCAACATTGCTTGCTCGGTTAGGGGTGAGATGGTTTTTGAACTTATTTTGATCTCCATATCATTGAAATCCTTCACGACCAATTTCTCCAGTTCTCCAACAAGAGCATTTCTTATAGTATAAGACTTACCTCCAAAATGTACGATTAATAAGCCAATATGTTCCTCGACAGATATCTTTGAAGCATTTCTGATAGGAGAATACCCACAAGCTACGTGAGGACAATTCATAGCATCAAATTGATCCAAAGACTCGGGACTAGGGAGTTTCTGAGCTACCATCAATGACTCCATCCATATGTCCACAATCTGGTTCTTGACCTTCTCAACAAGGTAGGTGTTGTCGCTCCAAGACTTCTCAGTTTCCATAAGTATATCAGAGACATGAGTTAAGTTGTTAAAAGGACCTTGTAGTTCACAAGTTAGCATTTTATCAGACAAATTATGCAAATACTCAATCTCTCCCTTGCTGGCTATATTTCTCTCTATCCTATCGACATCATTCACCAAATTCAACTTCACAGGACAATTTCCTATATTGTATGCAACTGTGTTGACGTCTAAGATAAGAGTTTTAAGAGCACAAACCTCGCTAGGAACCAAAAGATCAGTTGCAAATCTGAAAGGAGGAAATAGGTCACTTGGCTTTAACGGGGGAAGTCCCTCTTCATCACCATCACTCAGTTTTGTTTGCATTAAAAATACTAGTTCCCTATTCCTCACTTGATGCTCGCTAGCAGAAAGTATAGTAGTCTCAGATACATAATTGGTTGAACTAGAAACACTAAAAACCCGTTCAAATACATTTGGTTTCCCAGGTACTTGTTCGGGATCCTCGGTCCTACACCCTTTTCCTCTGTCAATAGGCTCATATGGTTCAGTATTTTCCTCAACGGCCACCACATTATCCTTGCCAATAAGAGTACCTTGTGAATCAAAAATCATCACAAGAGATTCCACTTCTGCATGTTTTCTAGCATCCATTTCCTCACCCAAAGTTCCAATACTTGAAGGGTCTTTTTGTATCACCATCTCATCATCATCCTCAACTTTATTCAAATCCGTTTCTTCATCAAACTTGATAATTAGGTCAGCGTCATGAGAGTTTTGCATATTTGGAATTACATATGAAAGCTCAAATTCATTAACAGCACTGTCAGTGCGTATGTTCAACAAATCAAAATTCCCATCGGTTACTTCTGATTGGGGCTCGTAAGTGGGATACCTTCTTTCTTTCAATTGCTCGACCACTTCAGACATATTCATCTTCAATGAAGCAACTGGACTACCCACTGACGACCCAACAATAGTTGACTTCTGTTCACCCTTCCTCAATCTAGTCTCGTCCAGCAAGAGTTCAACATTTGCAACAACACTGAAATTAATGGCAACAGAAGCAATACATTTTGGATCAATAACTTGCTCCATCATTTGTGCACTATTCTCCTTGCTACTGCTACTGTTGATACCATCCTCCTCATTAACTGACATTTCATCAAATAGTTGGTGCACATATTTTTGAAGACATGTCTTCCCAGACACAGCTGGTAGTGAGGCTGCTTTGTTTTGTTCTAATAGATTAGAAACAAGCATAGTGCCTTTCCTAGATTTTACCAGGAGCAATATTATTACTATAAACTTGTTTTAGCATGCTCTTGGATAATGTTATTGACAAATTTAACTATGCTTTACGAATATGGTTCTTGATACTTGTTCTGCGCAAAAAGGAAAAGAAAATTACTAGGGAGGGGGAGAAGTACAAGAAAAACGAGGGGAAGCAGAGAAATGGACCGAAATTTCAGTGGCCGAAATATCATCATGTGTTGGAATCCCATGTGGTTTGATCTGGTTTACTGATGTGATAAACTATTTCATCAGTCTGTCTAACCCATTCTCTTTTTGGTCGGTTGGGTGGGTGGGGGGGTATATTGTGGTCAAACATTGTAAATGTTTAGGCTGCGGAGATGGAGGAAACTAGGAATACTTTACACATTTCGTCTATGTGATTTTGTAGTGCTTAAGCGCCTGACAGTGGTCAAACATTCTAAATATTTGTTTTTGGTCGAAAGCAAAATTTTATTTCAACCAGAAACATTTTCCATGTCCTTACTAACTATTACAATTCCAATTTACACTACATTAAACCGGATAGTTATTCAATTTGCTAGAATATCTTTCCATTTACTCTGTTGTTGGCCTTTTGTATGGACTTGAAGGCAGATATCTTTAATCAGCTGTGCATTGTTCTTGCATTGGGCTTTGAATCTGCGTGCATTCCTTTCCATCCAGTTTGGTAAACTGTAGCAGAAAACAAACATATGAGAACCTGCGACCTTGCTTTTGAAGTGTGGACACTAGTAGCCAGCCATGTAATTTCAACTATCCAGGTGTGGATTTGCCTGCGAATGTGCAGCCATTTCAACAAGGTGCTCCAGATGTGTTTAGTGTATGTGCATTCAAAGAATAAATGCTGAAATGTTTCTTTAGTTCCTGAACAACAGAGTACACAACCAGCATTTACATTTATGCCCCATTTCTCAAGTCTTTCAACTGTTGCTAACCTCCCATGTAAAGCCAACCATATTATGAACTGGTGTCTTAGGATGGTTCCTGGTGATTGCACCAAGTTCCTCCATACCACCTTGGGGTGTTGTGGTAGCATTGAGCAGTACAATTTCTTGATACTGAACTTTGATCCCACTGTGAACTGGGCTAGATGTTGTAATGGGTTGCCAGGTGGAGTCCTTGCTTTGCATCAAATATTTTCCTGACAAGCCAGCATGCTTGTTTAGGTGTGCTCACTGACTCTAGTTCCTTGCCTTTGATATAGAAGCTGTGAATCCACTGTACCCACAAGGTGTCTTTCTTATTTGATAATTCCCATAACAGTTTGCACACCTAAACTGTATGAAGAAGGAGATGAACCTTCTAGTATACCTTCAGAAATACAAGACAGATCTTCTACTAGTATGGTGATATTGCATAATAAAATTAGGGATGAAATCATTGAGAATTTTGTGATTTATGAAGGACTAATTATTTTTGTCGTTAATTTTTTTATAAATAATGAAATAATTTTTATATTTATTTTTGTTTGATACTTTAAAGTGATATTTAAATTATTTAAGTAATATATCATTATTATTAGTTTTAATGTATTTATCTATATAAATATTGATTGAAAATTTTAGAGTACGTGCTTTTCAATTAAATAAAAATAAAATTTTAATTAAAAATATTATAATAGATATTTAAAATAAATTTTCTCTATAAATTAATTTTAGTAGTAATAGTCTATTGATACATGTCCTTTTTGGTCATGTGAATCAACAAAGCACTTCTTGAAAAAGATTATCCAAACACAATCTGTTTATCAAAAGTACTTTTCAAATGAATTTACCAAACATAAATTGCTTTTTTCAAAAGCACTTTTCTGAAAAGCTATTTCATAAAAGTGTTTCTTAAATAAGCAGTTTTGTAACAGCAATCCCAAACAGGCTCTTAGAATATTTTCCAGCTTTCTTTCAACATTTGGAATATTTCAGCTTCGATCTTTTCATGCATTCAAGCCACTGCCTTGCCTTGTCTGCACCATGCTTTGCCAGTGTTGTGCCATTGCCCGAGCCATGCCAATGACACTGTCTAAGCCATGTCACTGCCTGTGCCATGCCATCATTTGTGTCATGCCAATGTCTATGTCATGCCAGTGCCACTGCCTGCACGCATGCCCACTTGGGTGCCATGCGCCTGTCGTAGCACATTGTGCCCAAGGTTGCTTTGCCATCATTCCAGCACCTTGGTCATTATCAGCTGCACACTAACTCATAGTTAATACAACACCACATTGCTTGTCGATTCCATGTCAAGGCCAATATGCACCTTGACATGCCTTACCGATCACCATGCCATGGACTGAGGGTCTAACAATGCACCCCCACCAAATGAACTCAATGTCCTCGTCGAGGGTGTTTTAAGATAGTCCTCAATTTCTTGTCGAATTGTCACAGATTTTGAGCCTTCTCCCAAACTGCATCTTCTTCACTTTTGCTTTTCCAATGTATAAGAAATTTTGTCGTTGTATTTCTTTTGTTGTTTCCCACAACCCGATGATCAAATATCTTAAATATCTTAGTTGTATACTGTTTCGGATTCAGGGGAGGAGCCCTCTTTGATTTGTTCCTACCTGGATCTTTAACATCTTCATAATACGGTTTCGAAAAACTCACATGGAAAGTGGGATGAATCTTCAATCTTTCCGACAATTTCAATTTATAAGCAACTTCACCAATTCTTTCAATAACTTCAAACGGACCATCATATCTAGGAATCAGTTCCCTATGCCTCTTCTTGCTCACAGTATGTTTCTAGATTTGAGGAGTGAGTTTAAGAAGCACCATTGTACTCCAGCGCACGTCTATGCTGATCTGCATATTTCTTCATGCGTTTTTGGGCCTTTCGTAAGCTGTCTTGTGCCTTGATAAGCATCTCATGCTTGTCTTTTACATACCGAGAAGCAACAGGACAAATGCCATGGCTTTTCAACATCTCAACTTCAAGTGGCGTCATAGGCTGTATGCCTAAGACAAGTTCAAATGGACTCTTCTCTGTTGCCGATGACTTGTGTAGATTAGAGCAAAACTGCGTCGTATCCAATAAGTCTGCCCAGTTACGTTCACTTGCTGTCACAAAATGCCTCAAGTACTCTTCTAGCAAGTGATTGATTCTTTCCATTTGGCCATCAGTTTGAGGATGACCCATCATGTTAAACAAAAAGTTTGCCAAAATCGACCAGTAAACCGCACATCGCGATCACTCACAATGTCACTTGGCAAATCAAAGAATTTCACCACATTCTTATAGAATAAATCGCAGCAACTTCAGACGAGCATTTAATTGGTGCGACAATAAAGATAGAATAGTTTGAAACCTGTCTATTACCACCATTATAGAAGCATTTCCATCAACCTTTGGAAACCCAGAAATGAAGTCCATTGAGACGGACAACCATGGCCTTTCTGGAGTAGATAGAGGCTGCAACAAACCTGCCTCTTTCTTACGTTCAGTCTTGTCCCTTTGGAAAACTTGACAAGTCTTTACGTAAGCTTCTATGTCTTCTTTCATCTTTGGCCAGAAATACACACGGGATAGCAAAGCTAGCATCCTTTCAACACTCGGATGTCCAGCCCAAGGAGTATCATGCGCTTCCTTCATTAAGTCTTTACGCAGACCACTGCCTTGAGGTACCACGATTCTCCCTCTTTTAAAATAAAGGAGATCATCCTCGATCCAATACCTTCTGATTTGTCCGTTCCTTGACTTGATCCATCCATTTGACATAGAGTGGATCATTAACAACACAAAATCTGATTCTTTCAAGAAAACCAGTCTCAAGTCGAGAAATGGAATATATAGCAGCAAATAGTTCCTTTCGACTAAGTGCATCAGCAACTTGGTTATGTTTTCCTGATTTATGTACCCAAATGAAATCATATTCAACCAAGAATTCCTGCCACCGTGCTTGCTTCGGACTTAGCTTCTTCAGTGTCATAAAGAAAGTGTTACAAAAATTATCAGTCCACACCACAAAGCGAGTACCCAATAAGTACACCCTCCAAATCTGCAAGCAATGCACTACTACCACTATTTCTTTTCCATGGGTCGAATACAGCTGCTCCGCATCATTCAGTTTCCGACTTTCAAAGGCCACTGGATGACCTTCTTGTACCAACACATCCCCAACAGTTTTGTCAGATGCATCAGTATGCACTCAAAAGGTAACTCAAAATCAGTTAGCTTCAAGATATACTCCGAAGCAATGGCTTCCTTCAATTTTTGAAATGCTGCATCACATCTTTCGGACCATTCCCACTTGATATCTTTTTTCAACAAATCTGTTAATGCGGCTTTTTTCTTTGAGTAACCTGCAATAAACTTGCGATACTAGTTAGCCAATCCCAAGTATGACCTCAAATCTTTGACCCCACTAGGTGTCCGTCACTCCATAATTTCTTGCACCTTCTTTGGATCCATTCTTACTTGGTTTTTACTTACCAAATGTCCAAGGAATTTCACTTCCTTTTGGGAAAATTCACATTTCTCCATCTTTACCTAAAGTTTGTACTCCCTCAAACGAGTGCGGTGGAGTAAAATGTTGGAGACAAGGTGCTTCGTAAACTCACTCCTCAAATCTGGAAACAGAATGTGAGCAAGAAGAGGCATAGGGGACTGATTCCTAGATATAATGGTCCTTTTGAAGTTGCTGAAAGAATTGGTGAAGTTGCTTATAAATTGAAATTACCGGAAAGATTGAAGATTCATCCCACCTTCCATGCGAGTTTTTTGAAACCGTATTATGAAGATGCTAAAGATCCAGGTAGGAACAAATCAAAGAAGGCTCCTTATTGAATCTGAAACAATATAAACTAAGATAGTGAAGATACTTGATAATCGGGTTGTGGGAAACAACAAAAGAAATACGAAGACAGAATTTCTTATACATTGGAAAGGCAAAAATGAAGATGTAGTTTGGGAGAAGGCTCAAAATTTGTGGCATTCAATAAGCAAATTTTGCAAAGTAAAGTGTAAACTGCATGAGAAACTGGATCATGGTGGTGCACTGTTCTAACAGCATCTGTCTTTTTTTTCATAGATAAGCTGGCCCTTTCTGTTGTCTAGTGCTAGATTGAGATAGACTTTTGCAAAGAAACGTGTAAACTGCATGAGAAACTGGATCAAACGTGACTAGATTAGATCTGGCCTAATATAGAATTATGACCCATAAGATGCTGTGAGATCTTGGATTATAAGATCCAGCTAAGATTAAGAGAGCAGGTCGCAGTTTAATAAGAAACAGACTTAGGGCCTAACTCAATCCCAAAAGTTAGCTCATGAAGTGGGGATTACCAAAACCTTATAAGGAAACAAATCGCTACACTCCTATGCTGATGTGGGGCTCTTAACACTCCCCTCACATGCAAGTCTGAATATTTGGAGCGTGGACGATATAATAACATGGGGTGAACCAAGAATTATGATGGACATGACTATGATACCATGACAACAAATGAACTTCGGGCTTAACTCAAACCCCAAATGCTAGCTTACGAAATGAGGATTGACCAAGACCATATAAGGAAACAAATTACCACATCCTACACCGATGTGCGACTCAAACACCAATATTTCTACTTGTCTCCTTAACTAATCTTGACTTTTGAGTCTGAAATTCACTTACCATTTGGATCTTTTATTATTCATATTTTCAACAGATTGAAGTTGTTCCATTTCATTCAGGTGACATGACTTAACAGATTTTGTCCTATGGCTTACTGAGTTCTGAGTAATTAGGGATTATATCTATCTTTATATGCTCTAGGGTATCATGTCATACATTTAGTCATAGCCTTGGTCTAGAGTTGTTCTTCTGAAGCACGTGTGAATTTCTGTTCAGTAACTGATTGGTGGGTTTCCTTGCCAGCGCGTGTTCAGCAATGGATATCTGAAGATTAAGCACATGACAAACTTTCATTTTTTATTGGCCTTTTTCACCAGATTCTATACAAAAGCCGATGTGATAATAGACTAAATGAGATCAGCGCAAGAACTTCTGCTGACAAAAAAGAGGTAAAACTTGTTTGTGCTTAACAAATTTGAACACGTCCAATGATATGTAATGTAATAAAATTGACAATTTTACAGGTCGAATTACTGTCTAAAAAATATGAAGAGAAATACAAGCAAACTGGAGATGTTGCTTCTAAACTGACAATTGAGGAGTCCACGTTTCGGGATATTCAAGTACTTCTTTGGCTGTTTCAACCCCAATACGCTGATACTTCTTTGGCTCTTTCTAGCCCAATGCACTGATACTAACTCTTATGTTCTACTAGTGTCTAGAAAATTGTGCAAATCTAGCGGAGTTTCTGTTGTGATATTTTGCTAAAACTATTGCAGGAGAAAAAAATGGATCTGTATAGAACAATTGTCAAAATAGATCAAGATGGTAAAACTGATGCTATCCAGGTAGCTATATTTTACCACTAATAGATTTGCTGGAGATATCTAGAACTTATCTAACTTCAGTCTCTGGTTTTTGTAGGACTGTGCTAATCAGATACAGGCAGATCTCGAGGGGCTAGTAAAAATTTTGAATGAACGCTGCAAAACTTATGGGTTACGGGCCAAACCAACTACTCTGCTTGAGCTTCCATTTGGTACTTGCGCTTGTATTTTTGTTGTTTTACAATTAAATGTGCTTTCATTTAGTTATTTTATGTGTTCTTTATTCTTTATATAATAAAATCAAGTTTAAAAACATTTTCGAAAATTTATTTCCTGTTACTTTCGGTTCTGAGTTGACCCCATTTGAGTTACTGTTTTTTGCGACAAATTTTGATTCCACTGGGATGTTTATTTGTTCTTTGAAGTGCCATTTATGTTTTGTTTTTCATTATTAACTTCTTGCCGGCTGCATTAGGATTTTTTCCATTTCTGTAATTTTCTAATCTGTTGAAGACTAGGGCCGGTTTGGGTCGCTAGTGTAGGGAATTACTTGGTGGGGGTTTTATTCTTGTTATGATTCCGTGTTCCATGTTTTATTACGAATGTGTGCTTTCCTCTGTTTTCTAATACTTATGGGTGCCATATTTATGTTATGTAATCTAGTTCTGTGCTGTACTATGAGTTTGTGTGGTATCTCGTGACTTGAGCCGGGGGTCTATCGGAAACAGCCTTTCTACTTCTTTAGAGGTAGAGGTATAGACTGCGTACATCTTACCCCCCAGACCCCACTAGGTGGGAATACACTGGGTTTGTTGTTGTTGTTGTCTAATCTGTTGATTATAAATATAAAATAGCACCTATTGATCATATGAGGATGGATGTCATCTGTGGCACGTATACTAAAAACTAAAAAGGTTTATTTATATATTTCAATTTCTCTAATGAGACCTTTTACTTTATATTTAAATCTTGTGTATCTTGATCATGAGTTGGGACTAATTCTGATTTTTAAGAGCTGTGTGTGTTCATCTAATGGTCAGCACATTGGTGGGGAAAATGGGATAGCATGCCATTTTGATCTCTTGTATTATTTAACCTAAGCTATCTGATTTTCAATTGCTTTACTTTTTTAAAAAAAAATGTTTTCTGACATGTTAGTAATAATTTTAAAGGTTGGCAACCTGGCATTCAAGAGGGGGCAGCAGACTGGGATGGAGAGTGGGATAAATTTGACAATGAAGGTATGTCATAAGATGTCATATTTGAATCTAAAGGGGGGAATTCGAAGTGCCTCCAGAGACCACCTGATCAGACATTTTTAGATCGAAGGACTTTATAGTGCCTTCAGAGACCACTGGGTCAACTGGTTTTCCTCCCTAAACTTTGTGCTATTTTATTAGTATCTTTTTCAAGTTCTCGAAAAAATAAACTCATCACATTGTTGAATAATTATCTCTGCAGAATTCACCTTTGTGAAAGAGCTCACCCTTGAAGTACAAAATGTCATTGCCCCTCCTAAACCAAAATCTTCACTGGTTCGGGAAAAAGCATCTTCTTTGAATGACCATGCTGCTGGAAAATCATCTGCTGATGCCAGCACTGATGCAAAGTCAGATAAGTTGCCAAGCCCTGTAAGAGACAGAGCAATGAGTGATGGGGAGACTGCCCATACAGCTAGAAGTTCAACTAAAAATCCAACCAGGAGTAATGCAGTTGAAAGTCCGTCAAAAGAATTTGAAGAATCAATTAATAGGAAGGAGACTACTTTTGATGGTTCTCCCCGTGCTGCCCAAAGGTAATGTGGTTGTTTTCGTCCCTTTTTGGTAATTTAATCTGCAGTGGTGGTATACTCTCCAAATAATGAAAGACCTTTATATTATGCAACTGTATTCTTTGATGGAATTCAGCTTCTCTGAACTGTCAACTTCCCTAGAAATCTGAACTTCTCTATTACTAGTGCAGTGAACAATGGGGAGCTGAATCTGCGTTCTCTGGGGACAAAAGTTTTGATGAATCTGGTTGGGGTACATTTGATACAGACCATGATGCAAATGCTGTGTGGGACATCAGTTCTGCTGCTAAGGTAAATGGATACATCTATTTCATTTTAGTTATAAAGAAAAGCAAATGGATACATTTACATGTTCAGTTATTCACTTTTTCGATTACTATGCTATAGGAAAAAATCTTCAGGGGCACATCAATGGTTCTCTTTGGCCCATCACCTTCCCTGAAGCACCACTTGGTCTGACCCTTGTTTTAGGTCACTGCATCTTCTGGTGCTTCTTGGTCTAGGCAATTTTCTACTTATCTGTGATGATTGGAATAATTTTTTTCTCATTGACTCAGTCAAAGGGGTGTATCATATTGCTTGTTTTCCCCGGTTTTGCAGGATTCTCGTGATGAGAAGCACAAGGAAACTTCTCTTTTTGATGATGACGACTGGGACCTAAGGCCTATCAAAACAGGCTCCACAAATTCCAGCAACTCGCTCCCAAAACAAGCCCCATTTTTCGATTCTGTTCCTAGCACACCTAGCTACAATACTGGGTTCAGTTATTCAGAGAACCAGTTTCCAAAGCAAAGCCCATTCTTTGATTCTGTTCCAAGCACACCAAGTTACAACTCTGGATTCCCACAGGGAGACAACTTATTCTCTAGGCAAAGTCCCTTCTTTGATTCTGTTCCCAGCACACCAGCCTATAACGCAGGTGGCTCCCCAGTTGCTGATAACATGTTCCAGAAAAAGAGTCCATTTGCCTTTGCGGACTCGGTTCCAAGCACACCTATGTCTGAAGAGCACTTGAACAGCTTTTCCAGATATGATTCCTTCAACATGCACGATGGTGGCCTCTTTGGTAGTCGTGAGTTTTCAAGATTTGATTCCATGCGCAGCACCAGAGACTCTGAATATGATAGTGGTTCATTCCAGCAGCGTGACTCCTTTGCTAGATTTGATTCATTCCGCAGCACAGCAGACTCTGATTATAATTTTGGAGCCTTTCCAGCTCGCGAGTCACTATCAAGGTTTGATTCCATCCGCAGCACCAAGGGCACAGATTATGGTCATGGTTTCCCATCTTTTGATGATACGGGTCCATTTGGGTCTCATGAACCATTTAACACATCAGCGGAGAGTCAGACTCCAAAGAGAGATTCTGATAATTGGAAAGCGTTTTAATATGGTCATGGATTCGCTTAATCTGCGTACGGTCTCTTTTTTTCTCTTTTCCCTTCCATTTTAAACTGTTTTTGGCCAGTTTTTTCGGTTGTAGGGATAGTGAATTGGTTTGATTAGATAGTCTTCTGCGTGGCACGAGGTAGGTAACATTATTATAAGTTGTATTCTCAGTATTATTTCATTATTGAATGTATAAAACTTGTAAAATGGTCTTTTCGTTTTTTTTTTTCTGTTAATTGCTATTTGAGAGTTGATTTAGTCGTGTGATTTAATCCCACCTTATCCCATAGTGCCAGTTATTTGTATATGATAATGGTTGATTGAGGATTGTGTAAGGATCACATGTATTCATTTTTCACATAATTTAGCTTTCAAATGATTTATGATTATTCTACTAATATGTCTATGTTGATCGCCTTTCACAACCTAGTCTTTAATTTAGCATCCATGTGTAAGGATCACATGTATTCATTTTTCACATAATTTAGACAACTACTAACCCTCTTCAGCCTCTGCTAAATTTTGCTTTGATAACTAATTGAATCCCTGAAGGAACAATCAAATTTGGTTGAAAATGTCAAAGTTCGACTCAAAGAAAGACGAAAGAGAAAAATCATGATGTTCGATGAATGCATTAGCTTAAAGAGAAAATATACAAATGATTTTCAAAATTACCTCCTACTAGTCACTACAATGGTCATATAAAATTAAAATGAATCAAGCTCCGGCAATAAGAAAATGATGAGTAACGACAACAAGTGATGGAGTTCAATAGCTACTCATATAAAATTAAGGGGTTGTTTGGTAGAGTGTATTGGAAAGTTAATGCATGTATTAGTTTAATGTGTACTACTAATACCTTGTTTGGTATACTTTTTCATCCTATGTATAACACACTCTATTGTGTATTAAGGTGTGTATTACTAATACCTTAAAATACATGGTATTAGCAATGCGATGGATCCAATGCATGCATTAATGTAGTTAAAGAAACTATTATCCCTCAAGAATTTTTCTGCATCCTTACCAACATATATGTGGAGGATATTTTTGTAAAAAAAAAATAAAAAAATTAAAAATTATTTAATTCATGTTATTTTTTATATATCAAACTAAACACTGTATAAGATAAATACAAGCATAACTAATGCAAGCATAGCTAACACAAACATAACTAATACAAGCATTACTAACACACCATAATTTGCATTACTAACACATCATAGTTTGCATCTTTGTCCAACTGTTTCGGCTATTGAGTGAGTGATAAGAATGCACAGTTAGCGATTGTTTGGTAGAGTGTGTAAGAATAATGCCGAATATGGTGTATTAGTAATGCTTGCATTAATAATGCATGTATTAATTATGCTGGTATTAGTTGTGCAGTCAATATTTCTAATACACTGTTTGGTTCGATGTAAAAAAATATAAAAAAATAATTTTTTATAAAATAATATTTATTTACAAAAATACCCTTTTTAACTTTGCACACTCATTCAAGTGAAGAAGGAGGTAGGCGGCAACAATAATTATTGTAGAAATCTCAAATTCATTTGATAGCAGTTCAAATTAGAGGTGTTGTTCTTGAAAGTAAATGAACTCAGACCCAATTGTTGTTGAAGGCTACCATTACTTTTCCATAGTGAGTTCATTCTCGGGTCGAAAATCCATTACGGGTCGAGGCATCAAAGAAATTAAAAATTCTGTGAAGCGTCGTACCACTGCTCGGAGAAATTGGGAAGTTCTGGGAAGTGTGGTTATCTATCGTTCCATTGATTTTCATTTGATAACCCAAATAAGCAATAAGTATGTATAAAAAAAAAAGAGGCTCAGCACAGAGAGAAATGAGGAAAATGACAGGAAATATCTAGAGAATTGAAGGGTAATTATGTAATTTACTTAGTTAATACATGTAATAAATTGTTTTGCATTGTTAATGCATAGAAAATGGTAGTATTAATAATACAGACCTTAATACACAATATAGTGTATAACTAATGCTTGTATTAGTTATACACATGTCAAAAAAGTATACCAAACAAGGGATATATAATACACACAACTAATACAAGCATTTATTTTTTTTAATACACTCAACCAAACGATCCCTTAGGGGTCGCTTGGTAGAGTGTATAAAAACAATGCAAAATATAGTGTATTAATAATGTTTACATTAATAATGCTTGTATTAGTTATGCATGTATTATTTCTTATACATTGTTTGGTTTGATGTATAAGAAATAATACATCTTACATAATTTCTATAAAAGAAGTGTTTGTTTACAAAAATATCCTTCTTTGATTTTGTACACTTTTTTGCAACAAAATTCTTTTGTCATTTCAAACATAAGTAGTATTGTTGAACTACAATATAGAGGTTTCGGATTAATTGCAAGATCTTCATCTTTGTGCATGAAATATTACGCCAACAGATTAACATAGCCAAAACAAAAATAAAATATAAGACGTAAAATTATGAAATAGTCTCATTTTTATTGAATCCTTTTAAAGACCTTTGAAGCAAAATAAAAATATGTCACAATTATTTAAGTCAATTATTTATTTTTATAGATTAAAATGGTGGAAAAAAAATTGTAAAATGTTTTGAAAAGATTTACTATTGCAAATTGAAATGGCGGGAAAAGGAATGATGAAATATTTTGAGAGGGAAATTGAGGGGTATTAAGGTCATTTAATAAGTTAATGGATGTATTAAAGTCTTTGCATTACTAATACATAGAAAATGAATGGTATTACTAATACACACCTTCATACACAATAGAGTGTATAACTAATGCTTGCATTAGTTATACATAAACTAAAAATTGTACCAAACAAGGTAATACAAATTAATTAATGCATGCATTATTTTTGTCAATACACTCTACCAAACGACCCCGTAGGGTATTTCTGATCCTTTTTCAAAATTTTAATAATGATTTTAAAAAATCGTTAGTTGTAAGGGTATTTTTGAGTAATCAGGGTGGATGAAGAGGTATTTTTGAACCAATTTCAATACTTGAAGGGTATTTTTAGCCTAATAGGTTAACGAAGAATATTTTTAAACTAATCTTAATACTTTAAGGATATTTCTAATCAGTTAGATAAAAAAAAATTATTTATTAATTTTTAAAATTGTTTAATTTATTTTGGAAAAAAAATTATTTTGATCCCTGTGTTAGGGCCTTATAATGGTTTTGATCCCTGTGATATTTAACTTTACTAACTTAACCTTTAATTTGTCAAAGTGGATGGTTTTAATCCTTTAACTAATGGTTAAGAGCAATTTTAACAGATCTATCAATATGATAAAGGACATTTATGGTATTACAAAATATATATTTATTTTTTTGGTAAAAAGTATTACTAGTATTATTGCACAACTCACGTGTAAAGAAAATATTTGTTCTCTCTTCGTCACAACTTACAAGAACACTTCGTTTTCATCTAAACTTTACTTGAATAGTGTTTTTTCTCTTTCCAGCTCAACTCTGTGTTCATCTTTTGAGTTTCCCTCCTTCTATTCAAATGTGTAACTCAAATCAAATTTGATGAAATTTAAAGAGGAAATTCATGAAGGAGATTACACCAGAATGATTTTTGCTTTAATTATGTCAAATCGGATTTTCTTTCTCCATTTTTTTCAGTTCTACATAGGGTCTAAGGTACTTGTAATCCTCTTCGATCTTTCTTCTTATAGACTCCGTAGATGCGTTTTGATTTTTTAAATATGTTATTTATATCTAATTTTTTCATTAAATTCTCAAATTGATTTTTTATTTGATTTGCATATCTGAAACTTTTTTGCTTGCATGGTAGCTCAAGTTTAGTAGATGAAGAATGCGTTTGTCAGTCATTGAAATCTGTTAATTTTTATCTGATTCTTCAAAGAGGAAATTGATGGAGGAGTAAAAAAAATAGTGTATGTTTGTATACCTGAAGGATTTTACTTTCATTTTAGCTTAAGTTTAGTTGCATACCTTTCATTTTGAGTACTTGCAGAATTGAATAAGAAAATGTTTGGCTGTCATAGTTCTTCTAGGAACTCCGGGAAGATATTCTGCAAGTTCTTGTTCTTTATACAAAGAAAATATAGACTCTATTTCATTTGCTTGTTATTCATCTGAAGAAGAAATATATGTTTCTTTTAACATTTGTCTTCTTCGCTTCTTGATAGTACTGTATCTCATAATTTAATTAATGGTGATAACTATATTGATTATTAATTTACTAAATTGATATTGTAAAAATTACAAATTATGTGATTTTGTTTTTGTTTATTTACCAGGATTAGCATATGACAATGGTTTTGAAGGAGAATGATGCAGAGGAATGGGGCTACAGAGGAGAAAGGAGCTGTGAATCTTGTGTTTTCTCATACTGGACAACTTCTCCATTGTGTATGTTTTTCCCATCTCTTTCTTATCTATATTCCTCTTTTTTAAGTTTCTTGATTTTTTTTATAAATGATCGTGATGTTTAGGTCAACATGCATCTTGACCTGACTAATTTTCACTTGATACTTGCTATCTTTTATCAGCAAATTATTTACTAATGATAAGACACTGAGTAATTCTGCCTACCAAGATGGGAGCAGATGGTTCAGCTGAGTGTTTTTATAGTTGGAGATTTGGACTTGGGATCTTCAGGTTATTGATCACATGTCTCAACCGCATAGCTAGATCCCATTAGAATCAGAAAAAGAGATAATCTACTATTTTTCTTCTAGAAAATAAAAATGAGACTGATAATAAAAATTTTGCTTTTCACAAGCAGCATAATGATCTGACTCATTGGGGGTACTTCATCTCATAAAGGTGTTGTTTCAGACTCGAAGAAGTTAATGGTGGAGTGTCTAATAATAGTAGATTATATTTCTCTCGAGTTGTCCCAAATAATTAAGTAAAAAAATTCTCCTAAATGAGTGAGTTATTCTTAAATGTCATTGTGTTCCTTCTTGGAATTCACTATTTCTTAAAGCATTAAAGAAGTTATTAACTTCCACGATAGAATAGGATGAGTAACCAATTGAGGAACAAAGCCAACTTATCTTGCCTTCAAACACAAATAGATGAAAGGATGATTTGACCGGGCAAATATGTTAATATTACTTGTTCAAAAGAAAGTATTTGGTTTCTTTGATTTCTCAATAACATCCTCTTCTCTCGAGTTTTATCTAGGTTGGAAAAGTGTTGTGGGTTTAGAAGGTACAAAGGAATGAATCTCAATATGAGAATGGTCGTCCAGGTCTAACCGAGATGGATGCCTCATTTGGAAAGAATTTGAAGAGCTGGTATTAGCTCTTACAAAAGAACTTGCTGAATACTATTTCATGCAGCATTACTAGGTATGTCATTGTAGCATGGTGGGATAATATAGTTTGCTTTCTCAAATGTCAAGTTTTTTTTTCTTCCCCTATCAATGGTAAGGAAGCCCTTTCCATAAAATGATTAAACAAAATGACGTATTTATGCAAATGCTCCCTTTTTAAGCTTTTATATAGATCGTCTCTATCTTTAAAAGTAGTGCAAATATAGATCTTGAAAAATTACTCTATTAGACAATATTATATTCAAGTATAACAATCTTACATTGAAAATATTAGATCGCGGCCTAACGTTTACAACAACGTATGATAATAAGCAATGTTTATGTTAATCTTAAGGAACAAAAAATATTCAGCATTTTCATTTCACCAACAGTTGAAATATCTCTCAGCAACAATATTTTTCTTAAATAAATGACATCATTTTCACCAACATATTTGATCCAGTAATACCATAATCTTAATCAATTTTTTGGTTGAGTGGCCATAGTGATGTAAATCACAGAAATGGTATGTAGACATTCAACATTTAGCCACAGGGAAAGCAGAACCAATGTTATCTCCCCAACAATAGCATTTAATGGTAACAGGATATGGATTAATCTCGACGTGGTTTTTCTCTCCTTCAAATTTGGGGCTGACTTCAATCAAACTGCTTGACACAAATTTTAGGATGTTGCTCCATTCAAATTGTATGGTGAGCAGTTGATTTTCTGAGTCAGGTTGCGTTTAAAAAAGAGAACTTAAGTTAACATGCTGAATGAATGCAAATAGATTCAGGAAAAAATAAGGTAGATATACTATATCTTTTACATCAATACATCAACATCTTTGAACAAGATTCTGCATTGCCATATGATATGACTGATATATTATCTTAAACATACTTGACAATGTTTAGACAATGAAATTTTCTCCAAAGATAAGATTGGTAGTTACTCCGTCCATTTCCATTTGTTTGTCCTTCTTTTTTTTAGTCCATTTCATAAAGAAAGCCTCTTTCCTTTTTTGATAACTCTAGAATAAAACTTAATAATCAAGTTATGCTAAACTATGGGTCTCAAGATTTAAGTTACGACAGATTGCAAATGTGTGTTGTTCATGAAATATGATCAGTTGTCAACATGGAAACAAAATGGTTAAATAGTGCCATTTTTCCTTCCATTTTGACAAATTCACATCCCCGTGACCCGAGAATTTCTGGTAACAATGAGAATTGTCTCTTGTATGGTATTTTTCATATACAATTGAGGTATAAACCTCCACATTATACATCTTTTTTAAGTAATCGGATATATCTTTTGTATTGCCTTTGCGCGTGTTAGAGTAAAAAAAAGTCTAATGTTTAATGACTGATTGTTTATATATTTTACATCTAGTCTAAGTGTATGTTACTTATCAACAAGAGTAACTGCAATTTTGATTCATTTGTTGACAAAGAGGAACAAGGAAAATAACTTTATATGGTTTGACCTTTTGATTGGCCTAGCACAAAATTTCAATATGGATTTTGATTTTGCAAACTGATTTCTTTTGTTATTCCCATTTTTCCCTTTCAGGTACACTTAAAAATGACTTCTGTATTTCTATAGAGATAAAGGTACTTCTGTAGAAATAAAGGTACTTGTTGCAGCTAAGGTGATGATTCTTTTGGTCTCAGCAAGAAGCCAGAAAACTTGACAGTAAATGTACTAGTGATACATTAATTAGTTACATTCTTAAAATGTCAATTTGTGGAGATAGATCTCAGTTGAAAACTACTCTATCTGGTGTAGATATTAGGCATATGAGTTGATCAACGCCAGATGGGCTATGTTCGGTGTTACTTGGGCTCTTCAAAAATATTGTTACCCATGTCGGATCCTCCAACAATAGTCTTTTTTGAAGGATTCGAGGTGCACTCGACAACATTTTTGTAGAGTTCGAGCAACATAGACTCAATTAAACAATAAACTAATATAGAAATGAGATTAAATAAAAGGTAATTGTTTAAGTTGCATTGAATTTTAAAAGGAAAAACACAATCATTCACATATTACTAGAGCATGATTAACTTTAAAGTCATCAAGATAGAACCAAATCTAAACTAATGTGCATAATGTCATCGATTTTCTTTCTCTTTATTTAAGGGACAAATTTCTTCTTAGCCCTTGGATCACTTCTTGCTCTTGCTATTTTGATAAAGCTCTTCTTGTAATCTTAACAACGAGACGTACTATTTTTCCAATTTTTTGATAATGGGTGGCCTTGATTTTTCTCTAAAATGCTCACCAATTTCTTTTAAAATAAATACAGAACTTTTCAATTGTTCTTGAGGTACCCTTGTCTGTTGTAGATTGACCTACAATACACAGAAGAGAATAAGTCAGTTAAAGTCCAATACTGACAACATATGTACAAAAATAAGAAGGATAATTACATCTGTTCTGTCACAAATGAGGAACTGGATTGCATTGATGCCACATTGTCAGTACTAGTGTTTGAAACCTACAATAAAATAACATTTTAGTATTATTACTCTTGATGAAGATAATCAAGCTATATAACCACTTACTTCTGTTGTATTACTAGGTGTCAAAGGACCTTGCTTTTCGACTTGCTGATGGATATGTTAATCTTGAGGTTCAGATTGATTTCTTGCCATAAGAATAGGACACCTTCTACTATTATGCCCTGAAGTTCCACATAATCTGCACTTCTTTTTTCTACCCTTTCTCGATGCTTTTAACAAGGTAAGCTTCCCAGAATCTGATTCTTTTTTAGTTGTCTCATCAATTCCTTTGTTTCTTATTTTTTTTGGTCTACCTAGTTATGCTTTGTATATGGGTGGTAGTGGTGGTTCTATCCCTGTCTTAGGCCATTGATCAATGCTAACAATTGGCAAGATTGATGGATTATAACTCTTCAAATACTGCTTAACTGTGTAGCATCATGGACATACATTTCAGGCTCATCTTTCTTAATCCATATTGCTGCAATAGCATGATTACAAGGAATTCTTGTTAATTCCCATCTCCTACAAGAATAAATTGTCTTCTTAAGATCAATAGAGAATAGCCTAAGATGTCCTCAATTTGATAGTGAAATTGATCAAATTTAGTGCCAATACATTCAGCAGCTTTAGCCTTATTTTTCTCCAGCTTCACTATGATCCTCGGATAGATTCTCCGATAATACTTCACATTTTTTATCTGTTCTTTTGAAGTCTGGACATCAAGTAAATCCTAATTGATTCAATCATTGTCCAAATATGTTTATCTCTTACATGAAGAAGTACTTTGTTGAATGACTTGCATAAACTGTTTAATAACACAACACACTTTGAAAAAGAAGAGAAAAAAAGCCATTGACCAGTGAATGGGAGGCTTATTAATGAACCATTCCGAGGCTTTTGATTCTAATTTTGTCATTTCTTTCATACGGTTGGAGAATTTAGGTTCTGTAGTTGCTCTGGCAGCTTTTCATAGGGTATCTTTTAGTATTTGTCCCCCAAAACCTTTGGTCTTAAAATTGTTGTGCAAATGTCTCACACAAAATCTGTGTGCAACATCTGGCATTATCTCATCAAATGTTGGAATTAAACCTTTTTGCTTATCTAAAATGAAAGTCCATGCAAAAGGATTTTATGAGATGCTTAAGTCCTCATCAAAAAGTGTAAGGAACCAACTCCATGTTTTCTTCAATTCACCTTCCAATATTGCAAATACAATAGGATACATGTTGTCGTTTCCATCAATGCCTACTGTTGTCAATAGTTGCCCCCCCTTTTGGTTCCCTTTCAAATGACATCCATCAACTCCTATTATAGGTTGACATCTAGCTAAGAACCCTTGTTTACAAAACACACATAGAGTCTTAAAAATGTTTTTCTACCATTGACCATTGTTTTTGGATTTTCGTCCTACTTCAAAATACATGTTGTCCGTGGATTACTCCTCCTTAGCTCTGCGCAGTAATCCCACAACATATCATATTGCTCTTCTCTAGTCCCTGTAATTAGATCTAGTGCCTTCCTCTTAGCTATATAAGCTTGATTCTGAGTAATAGTACAATTATGAGCCCTCATCACATGAGCTTGAAATTCTTTCACACCCCATCTTGGATTAATTCTAAACTCTTTCATGTATTTCTTAGCTAAAAATCAGAGTCAATAGTATTGTTATCCCTTTGATTGCCACATGAATGGTCAGGACCTATTGTCTTGATCATGAAAGGTTCACCTTGATTAGCTTTCGATGCAAATATAAACCATTTGCAGCTTGGAACCTTACAAGTTGCCCTCGACCTCCTATATTTATTTTTTTTGAACTTGATATCTTTTTTTTTGACTCACAACATGTACTTCAACTGCCCATTTAAGTTCTTTGCTATTACTAAAAATCATATTAAGCGCAAACTTAAATTTTGGATCCTCCAAATCCCTAGTTGGATTAAAAACAGTGAACTTTTTCTTACTTTCATCATCAGAATCTCCATGTAAACTCATTAACTCCTCGTCTGATGTGGCACAATCATCTTCTTGAGTGTTATTGGGGCATATGTCCAACATATTTGAGGCAACTCCAAAGTCCATAGTGCTTCCTTTAACTTAATTATCTTTACTTCTCTCATTAACACCAACCCACTCTATGGTAGAGTCTATGTTTTTATCAAAAAGCATGTCATCTTATTCTAAGGAATAATCAGAGTCACGAAAGGACTCACATTCTTCACTCGTGGAATTACTCACATAATCTTTCTCTATTACATCCACATTGACTAGGCCTTCTTTACTATGTAGTGTTGGGTCACCCTCAGAATCAACCACATCATAGTTCCATTGATCCTCATTTGTGTGCTCGACGAATATTTCCACCTTTTTACTATTAGGTATTTCATAGACAAGGCTATATATATCCAAATCAATTGATAAACATTTAGTATCCGTCTAAAAAAAAGGCCCAAATTTGAACCAAAATTTTACTTTTCTATCATCAATTTTCAACTTTTTCATACACTGCCTCATCTGAATGATAGAATTTTCGTCACCATTGCAATAGTCATAATAAGCTATTTGTCCACTAACATAGTTCATCTCTGGTTCAAACACCCACCGACCTTTGTAGTGTAGTTTAATGATGTACATATTTGGATCCTCACCTTCATCTGTTGTGAGAATAGCAAAAGCAGAAACTGTTAGGGTTATTTCAATAACTAGAACTAACATTAAAAAGTATAACCGATCATATCAATTCAGAATGTGAACCCCAATGTTTAATCTTTATGTTTCTTGTCAAAAACGTTTAACAAAAATTATTTTTTATGTAAAATAGTAATAAAAAAATAAAAATCAAATGTTTTATCTTTATTGTTAATTCTGTAATACTGTAACATTCAATGTTATGTATTGGAATGACCAAAATACAATTGTTGTTATGTAGAAAATTAGTAATGCAATTCAAAAGTATACAAAACTTAGTATAAACTATAACTAAATATCTAAAGAGAAATCATGTGGAAAGGTTTAATTAAATTAAAGGAATAACAAGCACTGGTCATATTGACCTATCTGTTAACACTTAAAGAAGTAGGTAATAGTGAGTACTGCTAATGAACACTTCTTTTTAGATATCTCACAAATGCAGTCAAGTAGGCATCTCACAAACGCGATCATCTATTAAAAGTTTAAAAGGATAAATAACACTTTTTTTTTTACTTACAGCATGTATACTTCAATATATTTGCAATTCATGTATTCAGTTGCAATACAAATATACTCACTTCTATGTATTAATTAAATTAAAGATTTTGATCTTTTTTCATCCAGCAATATTAAAGATCTAGTCTAATTAAGCTCGACTGAGTACTCACATGTCGGCGTGGATTGCAGCCCGCTCCTGTAACGCAGTTTCATTATCGAAAATACTGATATCTTTCTTTTCACAAGATGCAGTGAATTCTTATATGTGCCCTAGGAGGAGTTACTCAATTATTTTCTCACACAAAAGGGAAGGCAAAAAAAGAAAGAACTGTGCATCACCCTACAAACACAAAAGTTTCATCCATAAATTAGATGATAAATTCTCATCCAAATGAAAGAAGGAAGAAGGATGAGATATGGTTATGAATGAGTGCGGATGCTACAGAAAGTGTTATGTTTAGGTCTTTTTTTTGTTTTAAAAAAGTGTTTGTTGTTGTAATACCATAAATGTCCTTGACCATATTGACAGATTTGTTAAAAGTACTATTAACTGTTAGTTAAAGGATTAAAACCATCCACTTTAAAAAATTAAAAGTTAAATTAATAAAGTTAAATACCACAGACCAAAACCATTATAAGGCCCTAACTCAGGGACCAAAATATTTTTTTTCCCTTTATTTTTAATATAATGGTTAAATAAAAATAAACTGAGTGAGTAATTGCAAATCCTTTTTGGACTCGTTGCAACCGACCATCTGTCTTGTTTTTCATAGGAAGAAGAATGAAAGTGGAGTCAGAAAATGACAACTTCTTTTGGACACCCAAAAAAATAAAAAATAAGTCGTGTACAGATTTTTCATCAAAAAATATAGATTGTCAGTTTGTGACTTTCAAAATGTTGGTCTTCCAGAATTTTCTCTGGCTTTATAAGAAAGTGTACATTTCCACCGCCGTTTTCTCAACCTGAAAACTCCCTCTGAACACTGCATTTTGAACTGTGAAACAAACTCAAGATTTTCAATATTACTATTTCCTCACACTTTGAGTAATTAAAATCAATAAAGTTTTGATTTTTACTGAGTGTTGGTACTTAAAATTTGGATTCTTGATTTATATTGTACTACTACTACTACTACTACTATATGGGGTTTGATGAAGACAAAGCAAGTTCATCTTCCCATGTTCTACAATCCCAAGAGAAGATACACCATTTTTAACAGACACCCAACACCTTTCTTCATCTTCCAAGACTTTTGCTAATGTTTTCAAAGCAGTAGTTGGAGCTGAAGTTCTTGGTCTTCCTTATAGTTTCAAGAAAACTAGATGGCTCATGGGTACTCTCATGCTTTTATCAGTTGCCTCACTTACTTACCATTGTATGATGCTTTTGGTGTATACTAGACAAAAGCTTGAATCCCATTATAAAGTTGCCAAGATTTCATCTTTAGGTGATTTGGGATATGTTGTATGACTGTTCTTTCTCAAGCTGGTTTTTGTATCAGTTACTTGATTTTTATAGCTATTACTTTAGCACACTTGTTTAATTATTCAGTTACAAATCCAAGTCCTAAAATCTTGGGGTTGTCACCTAAAAAGTGTATTTTTGGAGTTGTTTTACATTTCAGTTGGGGTTACTCACTTAGCTCCTTTGAGTATATTTGCTGATATTGTTGATTTAGGTGCTATGGGGGTAGTTATGGTTGAGGATGTGTTGATATTTCTCAAGAATAGACCTGTTCTTGAAGCATTTGGTGGGTTTAGTGTTTTCTTCTATGGTCTTAGTGTGTCTGTCTATGCTTTTGAAGGTGTTGGAATGGTATTACCATTGGAAGCAGAGATGAAAGACAAGGACAAATTTGGGAAAATTTTGGGTTTGTCTATGGCTTTCATTTCTTTGATGTATGGTTCTTTTGGAGTATTGGGTTATTTTGCCTTTGGTGAGGAGGCTATACAAGTATTGAAATTGGTTCAAAATTATTCTTTCATCTACTTGTTTGGCTCAAAAATTCCCTTTCAATTACTGATTTATTAAAGTGATAATTAAAAAAATTATTAAATACGTGGCACCTTTCTATTGGTTGAAAGTAAATTAATTAAAATGTTAAATCCAATTAATTAAAATGTTAAATTCAATCCATACCCAACTCAAACTATCCGACACAAATCGTACAAAATTTGTCCTAACTAAAACTAGTATGAATAATTTTTATCAAATGCAGGATTTTTGTGGACTTAGAATCTGTCAAATGTAATGTTGTAAAGAATTCTATTCCCCTAATTATAAGGTTAGTTTGGTATTTCTTTGTAATGAATATTTCTATGTATTAGATAGCAAAACTAATTGAGATGTCTTGGTTATGCTATGTCGTAAACAACACTATCTTGTTACTTTCTCCATTTCATTTAACATATTTAGTTTGTATAAAAAAAACATTAAATTCTTTCCTAAATAGTTGTCACTATTTTTATTTATATACATCAAATTATCTTTTCACCACTGGCAAGTGCATTTTTCGTGCAAGACCACTTCACATCATTCACGATCAAAATTATGATTAATTTTTTAGGGTTTGGATTGGGTAGTTTTAGTTGAGTCCGGATTGGACTTAACATTTCAATTAATTTGGTTTGGACCAATTGAAAATTGCCACATATTTAATAAAAATTTTAATTCTGATTTTAAAAAATTATTAGTTGTAAGGGTATTTTTGAGCCATAAAGGTGGATGGAGGTATATTTTTTCATCAATTTCAATATTTGAAGGGTATTTCTGACTTTTTTCCGAATTATTAATTATGATTTAAAAAATCTTTAGTTGTAAGGATATTTTTGAGTCATAAAGGTAGATGGAGGGGTATTTTTGAACCAATTTCGATAATTGAAGAATATTTCTGGCCTAATAGATTAACTAATAGTATTTTTGAATCAATTTCAATATTTGAAGGGTATTTCTGACTTTTTCCTGTTAATTATAGTTATTACCTAATATATTTCTCAAAATATAAATAATTAAATTCAAAGAGTGATATAATAGGATTACTTTTATTATTTACTATATTTTAACATTTGTGCCAAATATTGATGGACGGAGGAAATAATTGTCATATTTTATTTTTTGAGAGTCAAGTTATTAAAGTTAAATTAAATTAGATTAGACTAATTAATTAAATTAAATTAGATTAAATTAATTTAATATTTTAAAATTAAAATGTAAATATTTAAAAAAAATATAAAAAATATTCTAAACTACAATTTTGACTCTAAAAAGAAATTATGATAATAAAAAAGGAACCAAAGGAGTACATGAAAAGACCTTTCTTAAACAAGTTCTCTTTGATAGAATGTATAGAGTATTTATGTTTATACAAAATTAGAAAAAGTACAGTAATAAAGGCCGGTGTATCTAAGATTATTATACTATTAATAAGTGTGAAGAAGCAGACACTTCTTTGTTGCCGTGCCTGCTTTCAGTTGAATTACTATATTATCTTTAGTTAATTATTATAAATCATTTACATTTAAGAAAATTAATAATATCTAATAAAAAAAGTAAAATAGAAACAGACACCTTTTCGTTGATGTGCCTACTTCTGGCCGAATTATTACATTACCCTAATTAATTATTATAAGTCATTTACGTATTAGAAAATTAATAATATTTAATACAAAAACTAAAATAGAAATTTATTACATGTTTGCTTCGACTTCTTCAACTGTAATTTTACTATATCACCCTGAATTAATTAGTATAAGTTATCTACGTGTTAGAAATTAATAATATTTAATAAAAAAATAGAATAGACATTTATGATATGTCCACTGCAGTTGTTTCAATCGTGATTTTACTATATCATCTCTAATTAATTATTATAAGTTATCTAAAAATTAAAAAATTAATAAGATTTAATTAAAAAAAGGTAAAATAGACATATAGTGATAAATTAACCTTTGATGTTTTAAATTTAACTTGACGTCTTATATGAGGTTTATTTAAATTTTTTTCACAAGTATTTTTTATAGTAATTTTTCTATATCACTTCTAATCAGTTATTATAAGTCATTTAAGACATGTCTGCTTCGCTACTTCAATCGTGATTTTACTATATTACCCCTAATTAATTATTATGGTCATTTAAGCATTGACACATAAATTGGAACAGAAGAAAAAGTATTATAGATGGGAATAGTCAAAAACTTAAATTATTTTAAAAATATAATTGACTATCAGAATAGCCAAAAACTTAAATTATTTTAAAAATATAATTGACTATCAATGCCACAAATATTTGGACAAGGAGAATAATATATATTGTTTAAAAATTGCATAAAAAATATTATAAATTATAATAGTTAACAATTAAAAATATCTTAAAAAAATTAATTTGTTATGTATTTCAAAAAAGATCTATCGAAAACAACCTCTTTATCTCATTTTTGATGTAGTGGTATAGACTGCGTACACTTACCCTCCCTAAACCTCACTTAGTGGAAATATATTGGGTATGTTGTTGTTGTATGTATTTCAAAAAAGATATAAAAAATATGATAAATCTTAATAATTAACAACTTGAAATTTAAAAGATACAAAATATTTGGCTGACTCTCGAAGTTATATCAGTATTACTTAAATTGGAATAGACAAAAAAGTATTATAGATCAAAATAATTGAAAAGTTAAATTATTTTTAAAATATAATTGATTATCAATGCCGCAAAAAATTTGGACAAGGAGAGTAACATATATATTTGAAAATTACATAAGAAGTATTATAAGTTACAGTAGCTAACAACTTAAAATATCTAAAAATATATTAAAAATATGATTGATTATCTAAATTCTATTTGTGTCAAATAAATTAAGACAAAAAAATAACATATATTGGGTCCGTGCATGGGCCCCTCGATATCTAGTAAAATAATAATTCTCCTATATAAGAAGTCATGGTTCGAGGTGAAGCACACGCGAGACCATTGACATCCCTGATTGTTACTTGCTTGCTCCGTGATTTTACTATATCACCTCTAATTTATTATTATATGTCATTACGTATTAGAAAAATTAATAATATTTAATAAAAAATAAAATAGACATTTATAACGAGTCTGCTTTAGCTATTTCAACCATAATTTTAGTATATCACTTCTAATTAATTATTATAATTCATCTAAGTATTAAAAAATTAATAATATCTAATAAATAAGGTCAATATGTCATTTACGTATTAAAAAAATTAATATATTTAATAAAAAAGTACAATAGACATTTATGATAAATCTACTTCAGTTGCTTCAACGTTAATTTTAATATATCACTCCTAATTAATTATTATAAGTCATCTAAGTATTAAAAAATTAATAATATTTAATAAAAAAATTAAATAAACATAAAATAATAAATTAACTTTTTATGTGACATGAATGCTTATTAGTAAATAGACATAAGATAATAAGTTAACTTTTAATGTGACATGCTTGCTTATTAGTGGTCTACTGTGGAAAATTTTATTTTTTTTCCCATTTTAATTTATTTGGCTTACTAAATTACACTGAAAATATTATAAATGAAAATAATAAACTTAAAATATTTTAATATATATTTGATAATTACTATGTGAAAAGTAATATAAATTATAATAATTAACAACTGTAAATATTTAAAAAAATAAAAAATATTGATTGACTCTCGGAATTATATGAGTGTCATATTAACAACTTAAAATATTCTTATACAAATTTCATTAATCTAAATATAATAATATATGTCTAACTAAGGATTTATCAACCAAACAAATGGAGATTTTAATTAAATGATAGAATTTTTTCTAAGTAGGAAATTTTTCAAAAGTAGCAACTTAACAGCTATAATTATAACTATTATATTAATTGTTTCATAATTACGAAAAATAACAAATTGTATTTTGTATTTAAGTAAAATGTTGTTATATAAATATATATACAAACTGAATAGTAGTTCCTATTTTAACTCTCATCAGTTAGAGTTAAATAAGGGAAGTAATTGTCCTTAATTAATGCTACATTTAATTATAATTTTTTCATTTTCCTAATATGACTCTTCTATTTCTTTTATTTTTTTTTATCCTTTTTCATTCTTTTTCTTTTTTTTTCCTAATTTTTTCATTTTCTTATTTTTTTTGCTTTCTCATATTTTTTTTTCGTTTCTTTTTTATCATTTTTTTTAAATTTCTTTTTCTTTTCTTTTTTTCTTTACACTTTATTTGACTCTTATATTTCTCTTCTTTTTTATCCTTTTTCATTTTTTTTCTTTATTTTTTCTTTTCCTTTTTCTTATTCTTTCTCCTTTCTCGTATTTTTCTTTTTCTTTTCCTATTTTCGTTTTCTTCTTCTTTTTTTATATTTTTATTTTTTTATTTTTTTATTTTTGCTTTTATTTTTACACTTATATTTATAGCTTTTATTTCTCTTTTTTTTTTTTTTCATTTTTCACTTCTTTTTCTTGGATTTTTCTTTTTTGATTTATTATTATTATTATTATTTTACTCTTCTATCTCTTGCTTTTATTTTTAAAAGGCACATATCTATATCACATATACATATTTAAAAAATATACAAAATACATAGACACAGATTTGCGTATGTATTTACAGTACAAAACACGCACACATACACACACATATATATTTGCATATGTATCTACAGAAATACATATCTAACTCATATGTATATATAAATATATATGACACAAAATCTTTATAACAAAAAGTGATATAATACATTTGCCTAATTGCACTTGAACTACACATTTCTTTTTCATAATGTAGATATCAAAAACATTATTATGAAGAAAAATATGTATCATCTATAAATACATATGCATTAATCATAAATACATATGCGCTATTTATAAATAGATATGCACAATTGAAAAAATACATATACATTTCTGGAAAAATACATATGCATTAGTCATAAATACATATGCACACTGAAAAAGTAAATATGCATTATTCATAAATACATATGCATCTATAAAAACCTAAGCAGAACTAAAAATATATTTCTAAATCAATAAATATAGCATGCACCCCCATAAAAACGTATGAATAACTAGAAATACATGTGTATTATTCAAAAATACATATGCATGTATGAAAAATAACATATGCATTAGTCATAAATACATATACAATCTGGTAAAATACACATGTATTATTCATAAATATATACGCATAACTGAAAAAATATATATGCATTACTCATAAATACATATGCACAACTGAGAAAAATACATATTCTTCCTTTTCGTTTGACTTTCTCTTTTTCACATATTTTTGCACTTTTTGTGATTTTGGAGATGAAGGTTTTCTCAATGTTTTTCGTTTCATGATTTTTCTAATATTTTTCGGCTCGTCAATGCTTCAATCTCACCTCTGCTATACCAACTTCTCTGTTCAACTGAATAGGAGTAGAAATCAATTTAACACAAAAACCCACACACTTTTAACAAAAAAAATCACAAAAACCCATCAAATAACGTAGGAAAAATTATAGCAGACCTTCATCAAATAACGCATCCCTCCATTATAGCAGACCTCCACAATCTTTCAACAAAAAAAACACAACCCCTCCCCCCTCAAAAAAAAAACCCGAAGAAGACGGATGAAGAAAAAATATAAAAAAATAAAAAATATAAATTATATGAGAAGATAAAATGCAAATACTGTAAATATAAACTTACCTTATTTGATGGAGCACAATTTTTAAGAACAGGAAATGAATTGAAAAAAGTTGAGTAAAATATGGGAGGAAATTGAAAAAAGTGGAGTGAAATATGAGAGAGAATTGAAAAAGAGGAGTAAAAATATGGAAAGGTAAAAAAGTGGGTGAAACTCACGTGCTTTTCAATATAATAATTAAAATATTACTGCTTTTGCTATAACTTGTAATTTTGAGAAAATGTTGCTATTTATTGTAATTAAGGTCTTAAGTATGCTAGTTTCTGTAATTTTTCCTAAGTAGAATTCTTAAGTATCAATATTGGGCCCGTGCAAGAAAAGTCTTTACAAATTAACCTTCCTTCCCTTTTATGTATAGAACAAGTACATTTTTGCCTCTCTACACCTAGAATATTTTAAAAATTTTCATTCTCATTTGTCTCTCAACTTCTATTTATATTTCTTTTTTTTTTTAAATTCTTTTATTATTTTTATTTTTTTTATTTTTCTTATTTTAATTCAATTGGCTCAACCTTTATTTTTCTTTTACTTTTTTTCTCTCAAACAATATTTATTTCTTCATTTCTCTTTTTTTTTTAAATTCATTTGTATCAACCTTTATTTTTTTCCTTTTTATTTTTATCATTTCTCATTTTTTTTCTTTGTTTTCATTTTTTACAAATTTTATTTTTATTTTTTTCTTCTCATGTTTATTTTTCTCAATCTTATTTTAAAAAAAAAATATTTTTTATTCTTTTTTTCTTAACCTTTACTGTTTTTCTTCTTCTTCTTTTTTTTTTTTTACTTTTTTTCTCAATCTTTTTTTCTTTTCTCTTTTTTCCTTTTCTCAACTTCTATTATATTTTGTTAATAAATAGAAAGTTGGATAATCCGCAAAGGGATCTTCTTTCTTTGACATTAAAGTAAATTAAGGGCACGACTTATTGTTTGGAAGTCTTTTGAGAAAAGTCTTGCCTTTAAGACCAAAGTTATAGAACATCTCATAAATCAAGACACAATTTGATAGTTTCAAGTTTTACTCGTGGGGCGTAATTTGTTGTTTGAAAATCATTGAGATAAGTTTTGCCTCAAAGGCAAAAGCTATGAAATATTTCATAAATCAAGACACAATGTGGTAGTATCAACACTTGCCTATTGGGCTTAATTTTTTCTAGATGGTTCTTGGGCTAAGTCTTATCTTAGAGGCAAGACTAATAGAGCATTACATATATCGAGATACAATATAGTAGTATCAACTCTTGTCCATGGTAGTAATTTATAGGCTAAGTCTTGCCTCTAAGGAAAAAATTATAGAACATCTCATAAATCAAGATCCAATATAGTAGTGTCAACTCTTACCCATAGGGTATAACTTATTGGTTGAAAGTCCTTGAACTAAGTCGTGCCTCTAAGGTAAGATTTATAGAGCATCTCATAAATCAAGACACGATGTGGTAGTGTCAACTCTTGCCCATAGGGCATAACTTGTTGTTTGAAAGTCCTTGGACTAAGTCGTGCCTCTAAGGCAAGAGTTATAGAACATCTCATAAATCAAGACATAATGTGGTTGTGTCAACTTTTACCCATGAGACATAACTTTTTAAAATTTTTTGATTTATAAAACATCTCATAAATAAAAACACAATGTAGCAGTGTCAAATCTTGTCCATGAGGCGTAACTTGTTATTTAAAAGTCTTTGGACTAAGTCTTGTCTCTAAGACAAGAGTTATAGAGCATCTCATAAATCAAAATATAGTGGTAGTGTCAACCCTTACCCATGAGGCGATACTTGTTGTTTGAAATTCCTTGGGTTAACTCTTGTCTCCAAGGCAAGAGTTATAAAGCATCACATAAATCAAGATAATGTGGTAATGTCAATTCTTGCTCATGGGGCCGAACTTATTGCTTGAAAGTTCTTGATCTAAGTCTTGCCTCTAAGGAAAGAGTTATAAAGTATCTAATAAATCAATACACAATTTGGTAGTGTCAACTCTTATCCATGGGACATAACTTATTGTTTGATGGTCCTTCAGCATTTCAGAAGTAAAAACATAATGTGGTAGTGTTAACTCTTGCCTAATGAACATAACTTGTTATTTGAAAATTCTTGGGATAAGTTGTGCTTCTAAGGCAAGAATTGTAGAATATCTCATAAATCAAGACATAACGTAATGATGTCAACTCTTTCCCGTGGGACATAACTTATTGTTTGAAAGTCCTTGAGATAAGTCTTGTCTCTGAGGTAACAATTATAGAACATCTCATAACTCAAAACACAATTTGGTAGTGCCAACTCTAACCCATGAAACGTAACTTCTTCTTTGAAAGTCCTAAGTCTTGCCTCTAAGACAATATTTATAGAACATATCATAAATCAAGATACAATGTGGTAGTGTCAACTCTTGCCCATGAGGTGTAACTTGTTATTTGGAAGGAATCGAAGAAAAGATAAGAAGAACAAAAAAGTTGCGAAAAAGAAAAATATTAAAAAATAAAAAATAAAATTAAAGAAAATAAAAAGGAAAAGGGAAGAAAATATAGAAGTTAAGAGGAGAAAGGAAAAAAAAAGATAAATTAAAAATAAAGGCCGAGAAAAATTTAAAAAGCAAAAAGAATCAAAGAAAAAAAAATCTTTTCTAAAAAGTAGATGTTGAGAGGAATAAAGGAAAAATGTAAGGGTTGAGAAAAACAAAAAAAAATCAAAGTAAAAAAAAAAGAGAAAAAGTTGAGAGGAGAAAAGAGAAAAAAGTAAGGAGTTAAGAAAAATTAAATATAAAAAATAAAAATCAAAGAAAGAGAAAAAAAAATTGAAAGATAAATAAGTTGGAGTTATTAGAAATATATGAGATATAGAGAGGCAAATAGGTAATTATTATATACAAAAAAAAAAAAGGGAGACCAGTTTTATGTAGTTTACCCCATTGGTCATGGGCAATTTTATCCAAAATATAAAACTTAATAGTTGAAGGTTATTTTTACAAAAGTTTCTTATTTAGGATAAAAAATTAAAAGCCATGTTGTTTTGGGACTATTCTTATAGTTTTCCCTAAAGTAGCAATAAGTGTAGCTAGAGAAATTAAGGAGGAGGTGGGGGGGGGGGGGGGGGGGGTAATGAGTAATGAGGGGAGAGACTCTTTATTTCTCTTATAATTAATGTATAAATGAATTGATTTGAGTCTCTTTTTGTATATGATATAACTTATTGCAGGGTAAGATTTTTCAAAAAGTTGTGGGCAAACTCTTTGTTTGAGTACAAATCTAAGAAGGATGACACATTAAGGGGCCGTTTGATAGAGTGTGTAACAATAATGTTGAATATGGTGTATTAGTAATGCATGTATTAATTATGTTGGTATTAGTTATGCAGTCAATATTTCTAATACACTATTTGGTTCGATATATTAAAAAAAATATAAAAAATTATTTTTTTATAAAATAATATTTATTTACAAAAATATTCCTTTTAACTTTGCACACACTCTTTCAAGTGAAGAAGGAGGTATGCGGCAACAATAATTATTGTAGAAATCTCAAATTCATTTGATTGCAGTGCAAATTAGAGGCGTTGTTCTTTAAAGTAAATGAACCCAGACCCAATTGTTGTTGAAGGCTACCATTACTTTTCCATAGTAAGTTCATTCTCGGGTTGAAAAATCCATTACGGGTCGAGGCATCGGAGAAATTAAAAATTCTGTGAAGCATCGTACCACTGCTTGGAGAAATTGGGAAGTTCTGGGAAGTGTGGTTAGCTGCCGTGCCATTGATTTTCATTTGATAACCCAAGTAAGCAATAAGTATGTATAAAAAAAAAAGGCTCAACACAGAGAGAAGTGAGGAAAATGACGGGAAATATCTAGAGAATTGAGGGGTAATTATGTCATTTACTTAGTTAATACATGTGATGAATTGCTTTGCATTGTTAATGCATAGACAATGGTAGTATTAATATTACATACCTTAATACACAATATAGTGTATAACTAATGTTTGTATTAGTTATACATAGGTCAAAAAAGTATATCAAATAAGGTAATAATAATACACACAACTAATACAAGCATTATTTTTTTTAATACACTCAACCAAACGACATAATATAAACTTTAAAAATTACTTCAAGACTTTTCAAGAAGTTATAGCTACCCAATTGATCGTAAATTTCTTGATGTAATTGAGTACTTAATTAAACATACATAATAATAGAGTGTATCTACATATAATACGAATGAATAAGTTGGAAGTGACATAAGAATCAATAGTAACATCTTTTAGGGGTCGTTTGGTACGAAGACAAGTAATAAAAGGATTAACTATGCAGAGATTAGTACTACAGAGATTAACAATGTAGAGATTAGTAATGCAAGAATGATAGTGCTTGGATTATTTTTTATCAAGTGTTTGATTCATTATATTAAAAGTAGGCATACCATCTATTGTGTTTGAATTAAACCGCTACAAAATCTCCTTACCATTATACCTTTGAATTTTTATGGAATTTTCTGTTTCATTAAATTAGTCGAGTTAAAAACTTAAAATATTAATAAAAATTTGTTACTAATTTTCGGGTGTGATGTGCTACTATGAAAATCTTTGATAGCACTTTGTAAATAATTGTGTAATCTTTGTGTATTTTCTTTCCAAAGCTCTATTATTTATTCTTAAAAATGATTTTTCTTATATCCTCACTTAAATTATTGGAGGGTGAATAATTGTTATCTTAATAAATTGATTCACTTACAAAACGTCAAATTTCAATTAAAAACAAGGGTCGATAGAGTTATTAGATAGAGTTTCATGGGATGATCCCTCATAGTTTAAGCAGGTTCTATTAATCTTACTATTTTGTAATTTTTACTTTTGGTGATGAGATAAAAGTCGATAGTAACCCGCCTCCCTTTCTAAAAAATCAAAAGCTAAACAATGAAATATTGTATCGATTGATATTGAATTTTATTTAGCAACGAACAATTCTCTCTAAATAATAAAAATTGTAAGCTAATTTATTTAAATAAGTACAAATATAAAAATATAAATCAAGAAAATAAAAAAAATGGTTAAAAGAATTTGATGAATATTTTTTGTCTCTATATGTATTAGTCTGATGGTATTAAATCCAATGTACTATCAATGATGGATCCAGAATTTTACATAAGTGGGTTTAATCAGTAAATAAAAATCGATGATAATGGCCAATAGTGTAAACAACATCGAGTACAACAAACAATTTTTTTGTTGCTTTTTTATTTGCTGTTTTTGTTGATAATGTAACCTCAAAATAGTTTTTTTTTTTTCAAAAGAAAAAAAAACTTGGAAATTTTTTATTTAATAATTTCAAAAAACAAATTAAAATATTTTACATTTGTTTTAACTAAATTTTAAAATAAACCAAATTAAACTACGTACTTCAACGAAATCATAGCATGTTTTAGCCGAAAAAGTTATGAAAGAGCATATAAAAATTCAATTAATAAAAGGTTAAATATTTGTTGAAGTAAAATAGATAATAGATTCTAATAAATTCGAATACAAAACAAAACAAAATAGATAAGGTGATATAGAAATGTTTTTTTTTAAAAAGGAAAGAAAATATAGAGGTATTAAATTTACTATTAGCATAGTAAATATGGTTAGCTTCAGACAAAAAATAGAAATACACGATATTAATAGTGAACGATATAAAAGAAGCAAAACAGCAACCAAAAAAGCATTGTGGTATTGAACTCAGACAACTGCAAGACCACCGATACAGTTTGATGGGGGTTTGGGCCACATGTGACAAAAGAGTTTTAAAATGAGGTGTACCTGACACAAGTCTGAATAATTGAGTAGAGGTGACAATTACTTTATTATGGTTTAAGAAAATTTGGAAAATTTCAAAATAATCCACAAGTTTTTAAATTTACACTTTGATTCAAATGTTAGTTAATATATAACGGAGAACGAAGGGAAAAAAGGCTCCTTTTTCTCTCTCCTCATCCGTTTTTATTTTCTGTCTTCATGATATTTGTTGTTCATTATTGCTGCTGCTTTATTAATCATCTTCTGATTCATTATCATCATCTTATACTTCATTATCAACTTCATATTCTTCTTGTTAACCATTATTGTTGTTGTTGTTGTTACCCCAACTGCTGCTCTTTGACCAAATTCTTATGTCAAATTTTATTTCGTAAATCACTTTCAACTTTGGAATTTACTTGAGAGGAGACTTTGGTAAGTCAGATTATGATTTTTAGTTGAATCTGGGTAACTGCTAGTGTGTTGTTTTTTCAACAATAGTTTGCACGCGAACATGAATCCAACATGAGTCTACTGTT